>NC_087461.1:16063484-16366515 GCF_036321535.1 Camelus dromedarius
GTGCAAGTCAACTGTTCATTCATTTCTACTGAACTAAAAGGATTCATATACAATTCACCCCTGAACAATATAGGGGTTGGGGCAGCAGCCCTCTACATAGTTGAAAATCTCCGTATAACCTTACAGTGTGCACTCCATATATATAGTTCTGCACCTGCAGATCAAACCAACTGCAGGTCATGTAGTTCTACAGCACCTATTTATTGAAAAAATCTGTGTTTTAAGTGGACTTGTGCAATTCAAATCGATGTTGTTTGATGACTGACTGTATCACTAGGAAAAACAATGTTCTTTTTCTAAAGGTGTATGTCCATGGGTCAAGTGTTTCTGAAATCTGTGTCTTCACTTGGCTCATGAGTACTTCTCCCTTCCACGATGCTAGCTGGCACAACAATTGGGCAGGTCCTAAAGAAGTTTTACAGAACCAAATTGCATTGTGTGGCTGTTCAGTAATGGTGGCTTGTGTGCTATTGTTTCATAAACAAAGATGGTTCATTTTGTCATTATGCCTATCGTCCTTGTTGGGTTCTTTTAGGAATCTGCTAATACACGTTAATGTTTATGTTAGGCCTTGTGTTTGTTACAACACTTTCATGTATATTTTTCCTTTGGACTCTATTTATCATTGGGAAGTTTGATGACAATTTTATGGTAGCTGAGGAAACCAGGGCTTGCAGAAATAATCTGCCCAAGATCACTTTGTCACTAACAATAGGGCTAGGATTCAATCTCAGATTAACTGATTCCAGAGTCCAAGCTGTCTCCAGTGTGCCACAATGGAAGTTGATACTGTGTAAGGATAGATGTGACATAAGGTCTAAGTCATCTTGTCCCCAAAACAGTTAATTATCAGTAGTCTCACTGGTATGTGAAGTCCCACTTGGTAATGTCAGAATGGAGCAAGGTGAGCTGGTTGAAGGAAAAGTTATAAATTCTACTTTGGACATGTGGTCTATTTAAGAGGAGATGGTCTGTTGACATTAGATGTACAGGTCTAGAGAGCCAAAGAGAAATCCAGGCTGCTGATAGAGATTTTAGAAACCTTAGTTACAGAAGGCAATCAAAGGTACTGGAATGAAAGAGATCTCTCTGAACAAGGATATTGCTGTAACTTGAATTATGGCATGAATGGTGTTCAGGTGAAAATCAGTTCCACTTACATTTAGCCTGTAGCTTTATATCTATTACTATATCAGAGAAAAAACAAGAGAAGGAATGCTGTATTTTGGAAGTACTATCCAGTGAACAACAACATTTTTTTTTTTTTTTGGTTTGCTACATATTACATAGTGATAAAACATGACATTTAGACTTAAGTACTTTAAATAGTCCCTTGGGCTATGCTCAGGGCACAGAGCAGCTGTATGTGTAATTAAATAAATCTAATTTAAATAAATTAGACTAACCAGAAAAAAATCACTCAAAGTTTGCATTCATAAAAGTTTTTTATGTTGTGTAAGAAGTTGTCAATGCTATTTCTTCAAACTGCATTTTTTTGGGAAATGGTGGGCTCTGGGACAGTGCATACATTTTAAAGTAGTAAAATTGGATTTTTTTTTTTACAGATTTCATATTGAAAGTATAATTTTACTGATATTTTACACAGATGAGTTGCAAGAGAATGTTTACAATATAATTGTCATTGAAGGCACCAAGAAAGACAGTGAGATAGAATAAAAATATGCTTTTTTTTGGTTTCTTTTTAACTTCATATATTTTAAGCACAACCAAGCATCTGGGAAATGATATTACTTTTCTTTTCAGTAGAAGCTGTGGTCTGAACACATTTTCACGTCAGTATTTATGTGAGAATCTATATTCAAGAAATTGGTCAGTTGTTATATTTGTTCCTGGGTTTGAAAAGGGAGATGTTGCTTTAGCAAAGCTAAAATTTTTTAGAATACAAATGAGCATATAACTAGCTTTAATGTTCCTGACTGTAAGACCATTATAATGTAATCATTGTGGGCTATGAAATTGTTTTCATCAAAAAGCTATAAGGATGGTTTCTGGGAACCAAGGTGAATTAAGGTTTAACCTTTAAAATTTTTTTTTCTTTCTCAGCACTCTCTCTCATAGATACTTGTTTTCAGGTTTCAGGAATGAAGTGCATTGATCCTGTTTTAAGAGATCAGTCATAGGGGTAAACAGAAGGCTCTGTGATTTATGACCAAACTTGCTTATAGTTCCTTAGAGAGGTTCAACATTCACAGATTGAGAACTGTTTGAGGAACCAGGGATTCAAACATTGCGGGGAAACTGCTCTACTTAGTCCCTGTTTCAGAAATGACAGTAACTGCAAGTTGAAATTTATTACAGCCCAACGTAAAGAAATCTAATATCTAGTCAATCCATAATAAACAGATTTTTTCTGGCCTTATGTGAGACTAATCACCTTGTTTTTCCTTATTTCTTTTTAAGATGGCCTTAGTGCAAGTGTTTAAAAAATGCACTAAGATTTGAAGATGAAGAGATAATTTTAAGCTATTTAACTTAATTCTTTCTAGAACCAATGGCCAGGGGAAAACTTAAGCAACAGAAGAGCTTCAAGAAAAAATTTTCAACATAGTCAAATGAGATATTGTCAGCTTTCAGAGTGATTTCACAGGAGCCATGTAAAAAGAAAATATTGTGTGCTAGCTACATCTTTATTAGTCATATTAAGTGTCATGGATATAAAATAAAGTAAATGTAATAATTACCCACAATGCACTAATCAAAATCTCTTTTTCCTCCATTCCAGTCATCCAAATTGAGCTTTATAAAAAAAGTTCTTTATTTCAGAAAAGATGTATTATATTTACTGAAGACATATGCTGGTATGTTAGAAAGCTAGCTGTTTCATTTGATTTAATATATATATATATAGTGTGTACGTGTATATATATACACACTATATATGTATGTTAAATAATGTTGTTTTCAAAAAGCTCAGAATTATTAGGTTAGTTTTTGCTTTCTTTTTTCACCAGAACATAAACACAGCAGTTATTTTGCTATTCTCTTCAAATTCTTCTCATTATGAATGTAAATCTGATTTCTTTTTTCTCTTAAAACAATCCAACATTCTTCTAATTCTCATGTGAGTTAGAATTTGCCCCTGAAACTAGAAAGCAAGGAATACCTTTTTTTTCCATGTCCCTTTGTGTTCAGAGCTAATTCTGTTTTCCCAGTGTTGTTTGGGGCAAGTGCTTTGGTTAAAATGCACTTATGGAACCAAACAGTGTACTATTGACTGTGAGAAATATAGACATGATTTCACATTCCCAGTCTGAAAGTATCTGAGCTCATAGTTTATTGGACACTTTTAGCTTTGTGTTCATTCCTTAGTTTGCACGTAACCAAGCCTTGTGCCTGCGATAGATCTCCCTGGGAATTGGTTCTATACATTTTATGGATACAATACTATATCTTTTGGGAGATTTAATGACAATTCCATTGATTATCTACAAAATACCAGTATGTCATGATGAACAGATCAATAAGCTTCAAAAATCAACGTTTCAAAGTTTTTTAAATGGTGTAGTCAATGCACTGATTCCAGCTATGATCATTTACATCTGAGATACGTGCATTTCTTCCTCTCAAAATGCCAAGTATTTTTACAACCACATTTGTTCACTGGTCAACATAAAAAAAAATTACATTTAATTTAGAAGCAAACTATTTTTCTTTCTTAGAAAACAGCCCTTTTATGGCAAAAATTTTTGCTGTTTTTGTCATCCTGCAGTAAACACCAAATTATACTTCAATTAGTGTGCCTCATCTAGTTAACTTACTTAAGTTCTGTCAAAACAATTGCTATGGTGTCAGTTTCAATCAAAATATAGTTTAACCAGCTTTGTATTAAGAAAAATAATATCACAGGAATTTCACTTCCAAGACTAGAAAGAAGAAATACATATCTCAACATCCCCGCCACAGGTCAAAACAATTAACAATTATAGATAAAGTTTTTTAAATGCTTTTAATTAAGGAGCAGGAAAAAGGTAAGAAATTTTCAAGCCAAAAAAAAATCTATGGAGTGGTTGGGACCCTTCTCTGTAGCTGGCTTTTGCCTTGTGCTCCTGTGCCTGAGATAAATCAGTACTTAAAATTTCCAGGATTCTACAGAGCATAGGAAACAAAATCCAAGGACTACCAAGAGCATTAAGTCTAACAGATCTTTCTCCTTAAAAGGTAGGACTCCATACAGGGTCATTTTGTAAGAGGAAACCAGAAGTAAACATATCCCCTGTAAGAATTCTCACAGAGAATAAACTTACCTCAAACTACCTGCTAAGAAGAAGATGGGAATAGTAACCACTGAACACTTAGAACAAAAATATGGCCATTAGGAGACCTAAGGCTGAAATTCACATGACATTAGGTGCTCAAAAAGTCTCTGGGCAAAATGTAATTTAAAGTGACCTTGGACAGTTTTGTCTCCAGGCACCTAGAAAAACCAAATGCAAATTATCTATAGGGAAATTTACCTTCATTCCCTGAAAAGTTACTGCTTATCCAGAGCAAACTAGGGCATTTATATAGGTTTTTTATAGTTAGTGTTGATTCTGATTGGATTAATATCCCTTTAGATTGCTTGATATTGATGCCACACCAATTGTTAAATATTTTAAATATCAATCTTTTTGGAACTAGAAACTGTTTTGATTTTATAGTGCCCATTTTCATAGCAGCTGCCAAATATTTTTAATTATAAATATCTCAACCTAAGAGAATTCTCAAAAATAAAATTTCAAGGATATTGAGCTACTCACATTAAAAAATAAAATAAAATAAAGATAAAGAAAAAGAAAACACCTTCATAAAAGATAAATGGCAGAAACAAGAATCAGCAAGAAAAACCAGTAGATACTTTAAATTTTGTAGAATCAAACCCAGGTAATGAAAATCAATGTAAATGTGTGCACAGAAAAATAATCTATAAAGAATGTCCAATCATAATTTGAAAAAGAAATTTCTTGTGCCTAGCATGCACAAGGTCTTGGGTTCAGTCCCCAGCATCTCCATTAAAAAAAAAAAAAAAGAGTTACTACAAATGTCCATTGCTACCAAAAGTATTCTATAGATTCAATGCAGTCCCCCAAAATTTCAGTGTTATTTTTCACAGGAGAAGAAACAGTCCTAAAATTTGTATGGACCACAAAAATCCTAAAAAATTAAAGCAATCTTAAGAAAGAATAACAAAGCTGGAGGCATCATGTACCCTGATTTCAAACTATATTACAAAGCTATAGTAATCGAAACAGTATGATGTTGGCATAAAAACAGACACACAGGTCAGTGGAACAAAATAGAAAACTGAGAAATAAACCCATGCATATATGGTCAATTAACTTACAACAAAGGAACCAGGAACATACAATGGGGAAAGAACAGACTCCAGTAAACAGTGCTGGGAAAACTAGACGTCATATGAAAAAGAATGAAACTAGACCACCATCTTAAACTATACACAAAAATTATACTCATACACTCAAAATTAATTAAAGACTCGAATGTAAGACCTGAACAATAAAACATTTAGAAGAAAACATGGTAAGCTCCTTCACATGTGTCTTGAAGATAGTTCTTTAATTTGACACCAAAAGCAAGGTTAACAAAAGCAAAAATCAACTTGTGGAACTACATTAAACTAAAAAGCTTGGGCACAGCAAGAGTTAATCGTAAAGGAAACCATAAACAAAATGAAAAGGCAATCTACAGAATGTGACAAAATATCTGTAAATGATGAATCTGATAAGGGATTGGTTAATATATAAAATACAAAAAGAACTCATACAACTCAACAGCAAGAAAACAATCAAATTGAAAAATGAACAAAGGATCTGAATAAACATTTTTCCAAAGAAGATATTCAGATAAACAACAGGTACATCAAGAGGTGCTCAACAGCAGTAATCACCAGGGAAATGCCAATCAAAATCACAGTGAGTTATCAGCTAACACCTGTTAGAATGGCTGTTGTCTGGAAGATAATAAAAGACTAGTGCTGGCGAGAAGGTGGAGAATAGGGAACCCTCATGCACTGTTGAATACACTGTTGAATGTGAGAATGTAAATTGGTGGAGTCACTATGGAAAACAGTGTAGGAGTTCCTCAGCAAATTAAAAACAGAGCTACCATATGACCCAGCAATTCCACTTGTGGGTATTTATCCAAATGAAATGAAATCCCTATCTTGAAAACATATGTGCACTCTCATGTTTATTGCAGTATTATTTACATTGGCTAAGATATGGGAACAACCTAAGTGTCCATGAATGAAGAAAGATACACACACACACACACACACACACACACACATACACACACACACACACACACACACAGAGTGGAATATTATTCAGCCACAAAGAAGGAGGAAACCCTGCCATCTGTGACAACAGGGATAAAACTTGAGGGCATTATACTAAGTGACAGAAAGACATATATCATAGATACAGAGAACAGTTTGATGGTGGCCATAGGCAGGGGTTGGGGGTTGGCAAAATGAGTAAAGATGGTCAGGAGGTACAAACTTCCAGTCACAAAATACATGTCCTGATGATGTAATCTATAGCATGGGCTATACTCAATATTACTGTATTGTATGATGGAATGTTGCTAAGAGAGCTCTCAGCACAAGAAAAAAATTTTGTAATTTTTTATTTTGTATTTTGTATGGTAATGGATATTAGCTAGATTTAGCTATTGTGGTTATCATTTCACAGTATACACATATATAGAATCAGTATGTTGTACATCTGAAACTAGTTTAATGTTATATGTAATATCTCAATAAGAATGTTTTAAAATAGTGAATAAATGGAGTCATGCGGTACATAATGTTTTGTCATCAACTTTTTTCACTCAGCATAATTCTCTGAAAAGTCACCCAAATCATGTGTGTATCAATAGTTTGTTCCTTTTTGTTGCTGAGTAGTATTTTGTGTTATGGATATACCAAACTTGGTTTAACCATTCACCTGTTGAAAAACATATGGGCTTTTTCCAGTCTGGGGCTATTATAAACAAAGCTGCCATGAACTTTTGTGATTTTGTATGAATGCATGTTTACATTTTTCTGGGATAAGTGTCCAGCAGGGAAATTGCAGTTGGAAGATAAGTCCATGATTCATTTGCATTAAGTTTTGTATAAGGTGTGAGGTTTAGGTAAAGGTAGGTTTGATTGTTGGCTTGCTTGCTTTTGTATGTTCAGTTGGTCCAGCATTTTTTGCTAAAAAGAGGAAACTTCTTCCACTGAACTGCACATTTATCAAAAACCAGTTGGGCACATTCGTGTGGATCAGTTCTGGGTTTTCTATTCTATTTCATTGATTTATATATCTGTCTTCCACCAGTTTTATTGGATAAGTTGTGGTAGTTTGTGCTTTTTGAGGAATTGGTTCATTTCACCTAAATGTGTTGTAACATTCTTTCATAATCCTTATTCTTGTCTGTAGGGTCTGTTTCATCCCTGATGTTTGCCATTTGTTTATTTTCTTTTTTATATTGGTCAGTCTTGCTAGAAGGTCATCACTTTTATAGATCTTTTCAAAGAATCATCTCTTTGTTTCATGATTTTCTTGTTGTTTTGATATTTTCATTTTATCTGCTCTAATATTTATTTTTTCCTTCCTTCCTTCTTGTGCTGGGTTTATTTTTCTCTTCTTTTTCTAGGTTCTTCATGAGAGCTCAGATTATTGATTTGAAATGTTTTTTCTTTTATAATTTAAGAATTTAGTGCATAATATCCCTCTCATAACTTTCTCTGTGTTCCACAAATTTTGATATTATATTTTCATTTGATGTTTATTCAGTTAAATAAGCATTCAGTTTTTAAAATTTCCCTTGAGACTTTCTCTTTGACTCATGATTACTTGGAAGTATGTTTTATAGTTTCTAAGTATTTGGAGACTTCCCTGTTATCTTTCTGTTAATAATTTATAGTTTGATTGCATTGTGATCATTTTATTTCCACTCTTAAATTCATTAAGGCATATTTATGGACCAAGACTTGGCCTATCTTGTTATATATTCCTTTGGCAACTGAAAAGGTGTGCATTCTGCTATTGTTGGGTGAAGTATTCTAAAAATGTCTACTAGATTCATTACTACTGATTTTCTATCGAGTTAGTCTACCAATTGTTGAGACATGGGTGTTAAAGTCCCCAACTATAATTGTGGACTTGTCTATTTCTTTTTTCAGATCTATTAGGTTTTTCTTCATATGTTTTTAACTTTGTTATTTTGTGTATATCCACTTAAGATTGTTACATCTTCTTGGTAGACTAGCCCTTTTATCATTAGGTAATATTCAACTCTGTCTCCAGTATTTTCTATGCTCTGAAGTTAACTTTATATTTTATCTTGTAGCCACTCCTTTTTTCTTTTGGGTAATGTTTGTATGATGTATCTTTTTCCATCATTTTACTATCAACCCACCTATATCATTATACTTGATGAGATTTTTGTGTACAACATAAAAGTGGGTCATGTTTTTAAAACCATTCTGTCAATCTTTTCCTCTTGTGAATTTATACTTGTTATATCTCATCTAATTATTGATTTATTAAGGCTACATTTTCAATTTTATTTCTTGTTTTCTTTTTTGTTCCCTTTTTATTTTATTTTTCCTTTCTTTTGGGTTACACATGTTTTAGAATTTTGTTTTGATTTATCTTCAATCTTTTTAAGTGTGACTTTTTGCATAGTTTTTTTAATAGCCACTTTAGATCTTACATTATGTGAGTGTTTGTATGTATATATATATATATACACATACACATATATGTATATATGTGTATATGTACACACAAATATACATATACACACACATATATAATCATCATCACCTACCAGTTTGAGTGTAGTATAGAATATTATCTCCTGTTTATAGATGTTTTAAAGTTTTTCTTTACATAAATTTAGAACTACATAAGACAGTGCTACAATTTTGGGTTCAAAACTCAAATACACTTTAGAAAACTCAAGAAAAGAAAATGTATTGTATTTAGCCATATTATACTCCTCCTCTTGTTCTTTCTTACTTCCTGATGTTTCATGGTCCTTAGTTTACCATTTCCTTTTTGTTTAAAAATTTCATTTAGCTCTTATTTTAGGATTGTTTTGCTGCCTACAAATTCTCTTACTTTTTCTTCCTTTGAGCACAGTGTCTGAAGTTAAAAAGGCTGTACTGTGCATTTAAAAATCTGTTAACAAGGTACATGTCACATTAAGCATTCTTACCACAATAAAAAAAGAAAATTACATACAAGTGTTTGTGTGTAGTGGGGAGGGGTTTGGCATTGGTCATGTAGATGTATGGTGCACACACTATTAAATCTCCTAGCTTTATACTCCATGCCTTTCATTATTCTGTATTCTTTACCCGTGAATTCTGGAAAATGTTTAAAATTTTGTCTATTATTTTACAATTTGATTTTCTGAAACACCCAAACTGATGTACACTGCCACCAGTCTGATTTTTATTCTGCAATCATTTTAAGCCCATGTAGGCTCTCTTGATCTAAATATTTTTTCCTTTGTTTTGGATATTATATTCCCTTGAATCACATAAATAACATGAATTAGGAATTTTCCTTTTGTCTTTTTCAATAAATCTATATCAGGAGAGGGTATCTGCTCCAATTCTTGGTAGTGTCTTCTTAGTTAGGACTGGAATATTGTCTCCCAGGTTTGGTATGTAACATTTCTGTTTGCTTATCTACAGCAAGAGATCCACTGGCTTCTGGCTGAATTTGGCATTTAAATAGGGTCTGTCAAAGACTGATGTGGAATTGTGCCCAATTCTTTTATACTGAGACAATAGGGAAAGGGAAAACATAAATCTACTGTATATTATCATTACCAGTTCACAATACAGCAGCCTGAGAGAAGTAGAGCAGAAGCTGAAACCCTGGGCAGTCCCCGCAGAGATCTGGGTCTCGGTGTCGTTTATTCTCTGCTTTTAGTGCACTGCCACGCTGGGTTTCGGCTTTCAGGATAACCAGTTTCTGTTTGGTTAGTCCAGTGCCAGGTATGAGCTACAGCAGTACCTGGCAGAGGTAGTGCACCTCTCCCCCACAATGCTGTCATTCAGTTTATTATAGCTCATCCCTCCAAGAACAAATCTGAGAATCACCCACAGTTGTAGGTGGCTTCTCAGGGTGTTAATTGACATAATGTTTGCAGTGAGTCCTGCCAGGCACCAGTACACCCACCTTTGCTTTTTCCCTCTATCATCCATCTGCCTAATGTGTTTTGGAGTTTTCCCACGATCTTCTCACTCATTTTCTTGGGATACTTTCTTTTAAGTACGATTTCTCCTTCTCATAAGAAGGATTTTTAAGTTAGCCTTCTATATATCCTTCTGTTACATTGTTAGTTCTTTTAGTGGGAATCTAGGAGGTGGCCATTAAAATCAGTATTTTCTGCTCAATACCTTACCCAAAAATGCTTTCTATTAAATGCAACACTAGTGTGGAACATCACCTTCAAACCCTTACTACTGTTGTCTTTTCCCTTCTTTTCTTTTTTTTTTTTTTTGAACTAAAATTCTTCTAGAGGCTTAAAAGCCAAGTATGGCACCCTAAGAAACTAAGAGGCCTATACCATCAAATTAATTACTGCAAGAATTGTGGAAGATCTAGCAATCATAACCATTTTATTTAAGCAGCAAATATTTACTTAGTACCAACTATTCAAGTCCCATGCTAGACACTGGGGAAAATATTTTTAAAATATATATATGGCATTTTTTTCTCAAAACAATCTTGTGAGATACACAACAATTAAAACCACAGTTATAACTCAGTGTAGTATCAAATAAAAAAGATGTGACAGGAGCACCTAAATGATACTGTTATAAGGCCAATCAGGAAAGATTTATAAAAGGACTCGATAATTGAATTTTGAATAAAATAAGTAGAGGTTACTCCAAAAGGGCTGCTTGGTGGAGATGGGAAGAGGAAATTTCAACTGCAGCCAAGTCAGCTTTTGCTGCGTTACCATTCAACATCTATATTTACATTCCCCCATGAGCATCACCCTCAGACACCCATATCTACACTGCCTGTGAGCATCTCCATTCAGCATCCATATCTACATCACCCATGATGAGTATCACCATCCAGACCCTCTTATCTACATTCTCCCGTCATTCAGCATGACTGGCTCTACCCCAATAAGTCAATAGAAGGATTCAAAAAAAAAGAGAGAGATGGCAAGTTTTCTTGGCCCCCAGAGTGACAAGTAGAAATACAACAAGATTTGAAGAAAACGGTCTTCATGCAGCTCTCTCTGTTTGTTTCTGTTTCTAGTGTCACTATAGCTGTGAACACTGTGGGAAAGAGCGTCAGAATCAGATGAGTGGCTCTCACCTGACACATCCCTGTAGACACTGCTGAAACACAGGGAAAGAAGCTCCAGCTGTGACTTATAGCAAGATAAATCCACAGTTGTTCTTTGAGTTTATAAATACTCAGAACTCTTATGCTGGGATGCAGGGGCATGACCTAGGCAAGAGTGAATTCAGTGAAAGGATCCAGGAGTGTGTACTTAATCAAGGAGCTCTCACAAATGAAAGGAGACTTTAGTTGGGCCATGGAAGGTAAATTATAAAAGGCAGAGGAAAGGAGATGGGCAAAGTCTTGGAATCAGGTAAAACCTTGACTTGTTCAGGAAAGAGTGAAAAAAGGAATGTGAATAGAGAAAGCATTCAAAACAATACTATGGCTGGAAACGTGAGTCAGTGCCAAATTGTAGAGGATGTTAGTTGCCACATGGAGAAGTTTGAATATTATCTTTTTTGAAACTGCTTGAGGATAATGACATAGTTTTAAAAATAAAGTTTAGGGAAGATTAACATGTGTGCATAGAGTAGCTAATTTAATAAAAAATTAAATGAGCATTCAATATATCCATCACTCCCCCATCCCAACACTTTCTCCTCCCTTGTTTAACAACACACTGTACTATACACCTCACGTCCAACTACTTTCATCTTTGTCCTTTATTGTTTTGCCTAGAATTCTTACTGCTTTCTCCTCTTCCTTTCATTCATTCATTATTCATAATCTATTCATTTAAGACAGATATTGTTTACTGTGAGCCAGACATTTCATGTGGTGTCAGGTTAGAGTAATGAACAAAATAGTCATGGTTCATGCCTGCTTAGAGTTAAGTATAATATACTCCATTGTTCAATCTTTGGTTCTATTCTTGTCTAATTTCACCCTCTTACCCACAGTCCTATGCCATCCCATGACTTTAACAAGTTTCATACTGATTCATACCCATTGTATGTTCTTTTCCCATAGGCTTCATATTTAAATATCCACTTCCCAACTATCTCCCTTCTCCTGGATACCTTGGAGATGCCCCAAGCTGGACATGTCCAAACTAAAATCATGATCTCATCAGTACTCTACACACCAAACCCTTCTCCAAAGACCTCTATTTCTGTTCAATATACCACATACCATCCAAGTAACCCAAGGTAGAAAATTTGAAATTATTTCCTCTTTATCCTTTGTTTCTCATATATAAGTTATCTCCAGCCTTCTAGATAACAGTTCCAAAATGGCTCCAGAATTAGCCCTATCTTCTTCATTGTCCTCAGTGTTACTTAAAGACGTTGCCACTTCTCTCTTTGGTTATTTAGAGATACTATTGTTAGTTTCCTTGCCTCTGATCTCACTAGCTCCAATGCATACTCATATTCCTTCATGAAATACAAACATAAACACAATTCTGATTGTCACTCCCCTGTGTAAAACCTTCCTATGCCACCCTGTTGGTTATAAAGAGTCACATTCTTTAGGGTTACATTCCGGAGCATTCACATTCTGGATCCAGCTGACATTCACCTCATCTCCAGCTACTCCCTTATTACCCTGTGTACTTTCATGCCTTTATCTTTGTTCTGCTGGGAGACTCTATTCACCTTTTAAACACGAGACATCTTCCCAATCCCATCCCTGGACAGGATGAAACTTACCTCCCTCTATCTGTGTTTTTCTCTCTCATAACATGTATTGGGAAGGAATGAGGTTTTATGAAAAAGGAAATGGACTGTGGAGTTAGAGAAACTTGAAGCTACTTCAGATCTTAGCCTCACAATTCAGTATTGGGGTGACTTGAGCAAGTTACTTAACCTCTTAGAACCTCGGTTTCTAAAATGAGGACAGTGACAAAATATACCACATAGAGTTGTGAAAATAAAATATGTAAAATGTTTAGTTTTAGGAAATTAATGTTTTTAAAAGATAAAATTGCATTGTATTGTGTACATGTGTATGAAATGCCAACAACTGGATCTAAGATGATATACTTATATTTGTACCCACAGAACATGTGCATGATAGGTGCTCAATAACACTTTAATAAATAAAGGAATTACTCTGTCTCTGCAATGCTAGGATGAACTAACTAAAAATAACTTGATGAGGGCTCTGCTAAGCAACACAAGATTCATAATCCTGTTTTCAAGTCCCTTGAAGAATCTTTGAAAAATATATTTATAGATTTAAGCTCCATCAAAAAAATTAAGTACACAACTATTTCCTTAATTTCTTTCAGTATCCACTTCCCTTTTTGTACTCCTCTACTTAGCCACAATAATATATGTGTTCCAATCTCTACTCATAACCAAATAAATTCTGTATTAAATATCTCATGAGATTAGTTCAAATTATTTATCTGGGTTTGATTGGACAGAAAGGAGATGTTATAATGACTTCTTAACATCCTGTCCAAAGGGTCTTGGTTCAGATTTTTAAAATGTCAGCTCTCCACTTCCCAAAACTAAATTTAGATACTGGCAGGCATCTGTGGAATAGATAAACAAGATTATACTGTATAGCACAGGGAAATATATACAAGATCTTGTGGTAGCTCACAATGAAAAATAATGCAACAATGAATATATGTATGTTCATGTATGACTGAAAAATTGTGCTCTACACTGGAAATTGACACAGCATTGTAAACTGACTCTAACTCAATAAAAAATTTTTAAAAATAAATCTTTGATCCATTTTGAGTTGATTTTTGTGTATGGTGTAAGGGCATTCTAGTTTCATTGCTTTACATGCTGCTGTCCAGTTTTCCCAACACCATTTGCTGAAGAGACTGTCTTTATTCCATTGTATATTCTTGCCTCCTTTGTTGAAGATTAGTTGGCCAAAAGTTTGTGGGTTCGTTTCTGGGCCCTCTATTCTGTTCCATTGGTCTATATGTCTGTTTTTGTACCAATACCATGCTGTCTTGATGACTGTAGCTCTATAGTATTGTCTGAAGTCTGGGAGAGTTATTCCTCCAGCCTCTTTCTTTTTCTTCAGTAATGCTTTGGTTAAAAATAAAAAAAATAAAAATAATAAGAGTCAGGGGGAAAAAAAGAACTCTGTACACTCTGGATTCAGAAGCTCACATAGAAGCAGCCCATATCAAAATTGACATAACTGTACTGTGATCCCCTGTAACTTCTAAAACAATCTGTTTGTGGCCGTGCTTGGCCCCTTCATTTATTCCACATGACAAGGATGATACCATTCATCTACTCGTTCTCTGCCTATTGAGGGGCTCCTCGTGTTCAGAACCTCGTAAATGCATTATACATGTACACAAGACTTGGTTTCTACTTGTCAACAATATCTGAAGTTGAATTTAGCTTTTCCTCTAACTCTCTAATTTCCATTCTCTTATTTTTCACTTTTATGTAAATAAAGCAATTAATATCCACAGATGTAAGGGGTGTTGACCCTCTCTTACATGCTTGCAGACTCTTGACTCCTCCGTAACGTGAGTGATCTGAGTGATCATCACCTGAGTCATCTCATATGGTTCTGTAAAATGCTAGCCGGCACATGTGTTTACTTTAGTCTTACTTTCTGGAAAGTGGAAACTCCAGCCTGCAAGAAAAAGTCACTCACAACATCATTGACTATGACCCCTTATGTACAAGACTGTTTGTGAATGTCTATATTTATTCCACATATATTTTAAGCTCTCTTTCCGGGTAAGATGTCCTAAGATGTGAGGGCACAGTTTGAGCAAAAACATAGTTTTTAGCTTCATGGAGTTTATGAAGGAAAATTCATCAAATCCTCCCACTCAGAAAGATGTAAATCTATTAATGCAGTAAGAGCTATGACAGAGAGGGATAAAGCACACGGTCGTGTTTAAGAGGCCTGGGTGTTCAAGAAGGAAACTGGACTAGTCTGGAGGGATCCTGAAAGGCTTCCACATGGAAACACTGACTCACTAGAGAAGTGAACATTGTGTAACTAAGCTGGACTTATTTGAAGAAAGAGAGGGAGAAGCTCCAGTAATAGGGAAAGCACGTCTCAGGACTCCATAAGATGCTCATGCTGGTGTTGGAAATGGATGATTTCAAAAGACTTCTCACAGAGTTGTGATTTATATCAACTGGTACTGGATGCAATTAATAACATTCAGAAAACATTGATCTGACATAGGATGGGTATATTCAGTGAAGGAATAATCTTGATGTTAGGGATCCTATGTAATTTATGTTTTAAAGGACCCAGAAGCGAGTAGTGGAAGAAATATTAGCTTTAATATTAAGCATATCTGGATCTGAATTTTGGCTTAGATACTTCCTAGCTGAATGATCTTGAAGCAGTTGGTGACCTCTGCATTCACTGTACAGATTTATTTGGGGGACTGAATGAGTGAGACAACAGGTGTACAGTATCAGGCACTCAGTAAATGTAACTTTCCTTAAAGACCCATGTATTTAAATGATCCTGCTGTCCTCAGGGATGATGCTCCTTTGTGTTTTATTGTTTGCATATTGCTAATGAACTTGAATTAATTGGCTTGGCATATAATTATGTGTGATAATTATTTAGGAGTGTGAACAGATTAATTTATTCATGCTGTTTCACCTTCACATGCTTAAGTGCTTCTGTTCTGCATTTACCTCCTTCAGGAGCCTTTATGTATTTCTCTCCTATTGATGAAAATGTGATAATACATGATCCCTTTACTGTTGTCCTTTTTTTTTTTTTAAGTTTTGTTTTCTCACCTATATTGAAAGCCAAGGACTCAGTCTTAGACCTCATCATAGACTCACTGACTAACAGGATGTGCCCCTCATATCAGAAGCTCAATAAACATTGGCTGATGATAATCACAGACAAAATCAAGTCAAAAAGTTTTCTGATACAGAACCACTCTACCTGGCCTCCATGATTTTAATATGGTATCTTTAAAACTAGATGGGAAGCAGTGTTACATATCATAGCTGTTTATACCAACACAGAAACAGACTTTTTAATGAATAATAGAACTATAAATAGTGAAAAGTATAAACTAGAATAAAGTGTGCATAAGTTTGAGATAGTCCTAGAGGAGCATTAATGAAGTAAAATTCTGTGTAACTCAACTTTTGTTAAGATAACTTATAATGTTACCTGATTTTATTTTTATCTTAGCTATGAAGGTTGCCATTCACAGTGTAAATAGTGACAACATTTAGTAAACTCAATACTTTAAACTTGTTGAAGTTATTCACTGGGGATTAAAATTCACTTAGTTTATAAATATAATTATAACACTATAAGCTCTAATCCTATAATTGCAGTAAACTCTAACCTTTACAACTATAGTAAACTATAACCCTACAAAATAAGTTGATTTTAGGCCCTTGAAATTCATTAGAAGACCTTTAATTAACGAAGCATCAGAGCATAAACAAATTCCTAATACCATGGGATCAAAGTCAGTGTACAAAAAACTGGCATCTAATTAAAAATAGAAATTTGCACTTGGGACTCCTGAAAAAAGAAAAATCATGGAATATGACATTATGTGGGTTATTGGACAAATGTGGTGAATTTATGTAGGTGGCCATCCACCATCCCTCTGCCAGAAAGAACTTCTGTTCTCGTGAATTCTTGACTGGCCAGGCTAACCCCTTCATTATGATAGTGATTTCAAGCTTGGGATCATTATTTCCTATTGCAAGAGTGGAAGAATAGGAGACATTAGGGTTGATGTTTTCGATTACTTCTCTCTGTTAACTTTCTTTTTTTTTAATCTTTGTTAACTTTAGAGTGCAAACTCAATCATCACACTTCCAAATTGTCTAATTGCCCTTGTTCTCATCACCAGTAAACTGATGTCTTTTAGTGAATAATTATCAGTCACCAGAATCATGACCAGACTTGGTTCACTCTTGCTTTGAAAGTAAATGTTGTGGTACTTGCAGTAAGGTGTCTGCATGATCTGTCTACAGTATCCATGGATGTTCCTTAATATGACTTGACCCACTGTGCACATGGGAAGAGAAACAGATAGAGAATCTGATGTTTTATTCAACCAAGGTGATTAGATGCAACAGTGTTCATGCTTCACTGGATAAAGTCATTCTATGTAAGAATACCTCTTAATATAGTTTACCTAGTGAGTAGTTCATATTGGACACATTTCTCACATTCTCAACACTGAAATGCAAAATACTGCCTGACTCAACTATGACTACATTAGAGTACTGGTTTCATGGGATGCTTCTCCAGGAGTTCAAGTAGAGCCCTGTGAATATAGTCCCCTTTAGTTCAAATTGTTTGATGTTCCAGAGCATTAGGGACACAAGGGAACAGCACCTGCAGTAGCTACCTTCTCTTTAGCAACTTTGTTTCTCATTCCATCTGAATCTCTTGAATAAGTAAAGGTCTGATCCACTGTGGATTCATAATCATAATTTTTCTTCTCTCCTGTTATTTCAAGGGCCAAATCTGTCCCTAAAGAGTATGGTACTTGCTGTCTCACAATTTTTAGATCGAAATGCTCTTGATCTCCCATGGATGTTAGTGCCATAATTATACATTGCCCTCTTTTGAATCTTAAATCTCTCCCTTTTCACTGATAACCTTCCAGACCCACTTCCTGCTTATCTTAAAAATTTTTAAAGTTTCTTCTTCTTCTGTTCACCTTCTTATGATTCTCCTTACTTTTAGTTCTCAAATCCATACTTTCTATCCTCCGCTTATGTCTTCTCAACATCCATTACTTACCAGGTATTTGTAATTCTGCTTCTATACTCTATAAACTCACCAATGACACATTTCATGTCAAACTATGTGACTTCTTCTTAGAGACTCCTTTATGGGTTTTGATATTTTTGACAATCTTCTCATTCTTGACTGTTCTCCACAGTTTGTTTCCATGGCTATGCACATTATAAATCTCTTCCTGTTTGTATCTGTTTTGTTGAATTATTTCTTTTTGTACACTATAATTGTAAAAAACAAACAAACAAACAAACAAAAAAACAGTCTCCACAGTCTAGTTCTTGGCTATCAACTGCCTCTGATCCTGTCCCTAAGTGTGAAAAACAGTGAACTGCTCCAGCCTCATTGCTTCAATCATTGTCTCCCTGAAGATAATTCTCAAAAAAATAAGTTTATCTTAAGTGCAGTCTCTCCTCTGAGCTTTAGCTCTTTATCTCCAATATGTCACAACACATTCCAATTTTTCTCTTTAATTCCAAGCCTAATATGTGAATATTAATTTTACAAGCTGGCACATAGTAGAATATTTAATAATTTTTTAATAAATAAATGAATAAAAACTCTTTAAGAGATGTCCGAATGTTTTCAGATTCCCTTGTTTACTACTCGGTGACTTTTTTTTTATTAGTTACCTCTTTTCATTATTTTATGCCTAACTAAAACAGTCTTCTTTAAAAAGAGCCTACATATTGCTACCACTTGACTTTTCTACACTGCAAATTTAATTGTATCACTTCCATACTAATAAATCTCCCTGTCTCCCTTCCTAATACGAAGTCACCACTAGAGCTAGATCTAATGGTTTATGCATTTATGAATTTCGCAGGCATGCTAAATTGTCTTTTTAAGTGATGTAACAACACTAAACATCTCCCTAAAAGAAATGAACTATCAAGCCATGAAAAAGACATGGAGAGATTTTAAATACATATTACTTAGTGAAAGAAGCCAATCTGAAAAGGCTACATACTGTTTAATTTCAATTACATGACATTCTGGAAAAGGCAAACCCATGAATGCAGGAAAAAGATCAGTGGTTGCCAGGGGTTTGGAGGAGGGAAGGATGAATAGGCAGAGAACAGAGGATTTTTAGGGCTGTGAAACTATTCTGTCTGATAATAGTAGATACATGTCCTTATACACTTGTCAAAGCTTATAGGATTTACAACACCAAGAGTGAACATTAATGTAAACTGTGGACTTTGGGTGATAGCAATGTGTCAATGTAAGTTTATCTACTGTTAGCAAATGTAGTGTTTTGGTATAGGATGTTGATAGCAGAGGAGGCTGTGGGGATGCAGAGTCGGGAAGTATATGGGAACGCTATACTATCTGCTCAGTGTTTCTGTAAATCTATAACTTTTCAAAAAAATAAGTCTATTTGAAAGGCTCCCCAAAGCCTTGCCATTGACTGTATGATTTTAGATTTTTGCTCATAGGTTAGGAAAAAGTAGTATCTCAGATTAGTTGTAATTTTTATTTCTCTCATGAACAAAAGAATTTCTTTTCTGTGAACTCCATTCATGTCATTTGTTTATTTTTCTATAGAGTTGTTGGGTTTTGTTCTTATCCGTTATGAAGAGGTTTTTTTAATAGTTCTTTAAAGAGTTCCACTACATGTTTCTTTGCTTTGTTCAAGTTTAGTTCCTTATACCTATACGGTTTTTACTTTGTTCTAAAGATTCTTATTTAGTTACACTTTTATATACTACGATATATATTAGTCTCCTGCCATAAACATTGATCATATGAATTTATTTCATCTTTGACCCTTTCCCTTGTCACTCTTCCACAGTTTAGTTTCAGCCACTAATGTTATTTAGTGCCTAGTTTTGTACTCTTAAATATACTTTTATTTAAATAAAATTGATAAGTTCATTTGTTGCCTTTAAATGATATCCTTTAACCAAGCTATCAGAGGTGATAGAATCAGTAAACTCACTCTACCTCCTTTTTCTTTCTCTTCCCTTCTCAATTTTTGATATTTCTGGTATTTCTGCATTTTAGGACATACATTATTTACATACCTTTTTTCACTCCAATGCCCGCATCTGTCGAGGGCTCATTCTTCAGTTCAGCATTTGCAACGCTCATCAACAGTACTTTCACCATCCTTTCCCCAACCATCCCTTGCTTGGATAAAGTCATCCACTAATATTTTATTCAAGAAGCATTGTAGGGGAGAATATTTCTTGAATTCTGGCATGGATTTGCCTATTTACTGGAAGAACTTTCTAAATAGCAAACTGGTAATTTTCTTTCTTAAAAAATCTTGAATGTCACTTTATTATCTTCAAACGTTGAACATCACTCGGCAGAAACATGATGTCAGCCTAATGTTTTTCTCTTAAAGGAGGGTGATAATAGGTCCTAGTTTGTCCAAAAGTCTTGCCATATGAATATCTCAGCATCTCACTGCATTTAGCATTGGCCTTATCCCCTTTTACTCTCAAAAGTGCCCTATTGTGGATGATAAATGAAATGGCCATCCTACCTTACAGAGATGTGGTCCCTTATATACTTAACAAAAACATTTCCTTTAGCCTTAAAGTTCCCTAATTTTCTCATGGTATGTAATGATGCTGAGGGTTGTGAGAAAATTTTAGAATGCAAAATACCCAACCAAAATGTAGATTCAAGTCTTATTTACTGCAGTTTATGAAATTATCTCTTTAAAACTTTTTTTCTATTATATTGTTTTGGTCATCACTTTGATGTTCTTCAGGGGCTGCAACTGTGCTTGCATTGAGTCTCCTTTGCCTGTCTCCCTTATTTATCATTCTTTTCTAATCCTTTTTAAAATTTGTTTAATTTCCATTCTATTTTAATGACTTAGCTCCTAATTGTGTTTCTTTGCATCTATTGTCCCTTGTGTTCCTTCTAATTTTTCTTTCCTTTCTAGGTGGGATTTTTTTTTTCCTATTTCTTTCCTGTGCTCTACTAACTCATATTTCATTTTCTATGGTTTCCTCATTTCTTCTCTGAGTTCTCATGTTGTTGCTTTTGATGTTCCTTTACAGAAGCAATTGGTTATAAAAGACTTTTTTTTTTTAACTTAGGGCAAACTATGTCATCACAGTGTTCCTCTGTACCATGGTTACATTTTTTAAACTTTTTTTTTATTGAGTTATAGTAATTTTACAATGTTGTGTCAAATTCCAGTGTAGAGCACAATTTTTCAGTTATACATGAACATACATATATTCGTTGTCCCATATTTTTTTCCACTGTGAGCTACCATAAGATCTTGTATATATTTCCCTGTGCTATACAGTATAATCGTGTTTATCTATTCTATATAAGCCTGTCAGTATCTACAAATTTTGAAATTCCAGTCTGTCCCTTCCCACCCCCTACTCCTCACCCCCTTGGCAACCACAAGTTTGTATTCTATGTCTATGGGTCTGTTTCTGTTTTATATTTATGTTCTTTTTTTTTCCTACTTCAAAAAGACACCTGCACTCAATGTTCATAGCATCACTATTTACAATAGCCAAGACATGGAAACAGCCTAAATGTCCATCAACAGATGACTGGATAAAGAAGATGGTATATTTGTACAATGGAATACTATTCAGCCATAAAAACCAACAACACCATCTGCAGCAACATGGATGTCCCTGGAGAATGTCATTCTAAGTAAAGTAAGCCAGAAAGAGAACAAAAAATACCATATGAGATCACTCATATGCAGAATCTTAAAAAAAAAAAAAAAAAGAACATGGTTACATTTTTATGCATTTTCTTCTTCTAAAATATCTTGCTTTTTGCCCCTTAGATTGTCTTATGCTGTCTTTGCATTGATATGTAGCTAGTTCTCTCTCTCTCTTTTTTCACTTGTCACAGCACAAGATGGATTTTTCTAGACTAGATATTTTCACAAGTTTGGGAGCGGGGCTAAAAGGACAGGTGAAGGAAAGGGCCCAGAGTCATCTTCCAGATGGGACAGCTTCATCTCTGCCGCTGCCTGCTTCTAAGATGGGACTCGTGGTGCAGCTCTGCCTCAACTTTTCTGAACCAAACCACCTTCCAGAAGGTTTCTGCCACCAGCTCTTCTCATTCCAGTTCCCATGCTTATTTTTGCAAGCAAGAGATAAAGTTTCTACACTTGACGGTAGCCTCTTAATTTTAAAAATTGCATTTTCCTGGTGCTTCTTTGAGGTGCAAACGCCAAGTCCTCTTGCCAACCTCTCTGTTTTCATTAGCACTTTCTTCTGCATGACTTCTGCCCAAGCTCAGCTGTTTTTGGCAGCTCTCACACGTACTTTGGCAACTGTTGATGAAATTTGTCTCCTAAGATTATTGAAGATGGATGTTACCTTTTTTTGTTTTGTTTTCATTCTCCATTAGGATTTTGGTGACTTCTAGAGGAGAAAAAGCACTGAAATGACTTTGACAGTAATTTTACAGATGTTCTTTTACTCTGTCCCAAATTTTCCAAAAATAATAAAAAAAAACTGTATCTGCAGTTACATTTTACAAATTTCAATAAAGTCACATTTTAACTGAATCCAGAGACTCCACTTTTTAGCTTCTATTGTCAAACATAGAGAAAGAACAAAGATTATTTAATACATATTGTTTGCAAGGTGCCTTCGAGTTCATTTTCTTGAATGCTCTCCAGTTATTTCTATGAAGTCAGCAGGATACGTACTACTATTCCCATTTCACAGAAACCTAATACCACTAATTTTACTATGCACTAGGGTGACAGTATGATATACAGATTTTATAGGCTAGATCTGGATAATCCATACCCACATGAGACTGTTTTCCTCATAAATTAAAATAAGATATACGTGTATAAAGAACCGAGAAGAGTTTCAACTGCTCCAGGTACCTTGATTCCAAATGTGTTTAATTAACTACAAAGTTTTCTAAGGAAGTGCCTTGATATGGAGAAGGAGAATGGAGGGCCTGCTCCTCATTGATCTGTGCTGCACATCATGTTTCCATGTAAGATTTTATCTCCCAAAGGAGTTCAGCAGCTAAAACAATAATTCCAGGAAACCACTTTCCTACAGAATAAGAGAAAACCTGTGGCATTTTTGTGATGATTCTAGAAAGGTCCCATTTCCTCATGAGTCTTCAATAGTCAAAAAAAGATGAAATATTTTGGCCTATAATTTGTGTATTCGTGCACTGGGTTTCACCGAAGCTGAGTGTTAAAGATGGTGTAAGAGCTGCTTGAGGGACATGTTGTGGGGAGCCTCAGGCACTGGGGGTGACGTGAGCATAGATGCTGTGTGCAGGGACCTACATACAGTAACAGAGCTATTGGAACACAATATAAAAGTGGGCACACTTTCTTGCTTACCCCACACTTAGAAGCTGAAGGAATTTTTTTTTTTAATCATTATCACTTAACTCTGATCTCTACAGAAATATGTATGTTATGTTTATCTGTTTGAAGACTTTTTCATGGTACTTTCTGATTTTCCCCACTCCTGAATCTTTTCCCCACCATAACCTCTTATAGCTCCCTTGAAAAAATAACTGAACAACATGCAATTTTGAATCTGAAGCATGGAAAAGAAAAAGCAGGAGACTTTTCAGAGGTTTGGTGGTCAGAGTTTGTGCATCAAGCCGAAGGATTCACAAATGGGCATTTGCCAGAAGAGGAAGGGCTTAGTGAGCTGTATTTTTCCATCACCATCTGACATCTATGCTTATATCTGCCTTCTTGATGCAAGAACCTTCTCTGTGACACTTCCAGATGCTTCCTCTCTTCCTATCTCTATCAAGGTTTATTTAAAATTCTGTGAATTTAAAAACACAAATAATATATATGAACTTGAAATCCTCTATAAATAACACTTAAAGGCAAAACACTTAATATAGAACAACCAGGCAAGAACAACCTTGTAAGAGTTAGTCTGGAATTCTCCTCAGTTGCTATCAAAGGCACCCTGATTTATATAGCTTTTCAGTTAGTCTCTTTCATTTTCATTGTTTAATTAGCCTTAAACATCAACAGGCAATCACTGACCCAGCTCAGATGTGCTCCCTTTCATTCTGTCCCAGTATCATACACACTGACTCATGAAAGAAGTGTTCTGGAGAGGCTGGGGGCAGGTGTGATGTAGGTTCATCAGAATGACTGGGGCCAAGGAGGTTGGTTGTAGTATAGTCAGTTTATGACATTGCATCAATTTCTGGTGCACAGCATAATGTTTCAGTTATCCATATACATACATATATTTGTTTTCATATTCTTTTTCATTATAGGTGACTACAATATATTGAATATAATTCCCTGTGCTATACAAGACACTTGTTGTTTACCTATTTTATATATAACAGTTTGTATCTGCAAATCTCAAACTCCCAATTTATCTATTCCCACCTCCTTTCCTCCCGGTAACCATAAGTTTGTTTTCTATGTCTGTAAATCAGTTTCTGTTTTGTAAATAAGTTCATTTCCATTTTGTTTTTTAATTAGATTCCACATAGGAGTGATATATAGCATTTTTCTTTCTCTTTCTGGCTTACTTGACTTAGAATGACAATATTCAGGTTCATCCATGTTGCTGCAAATGGTATTTCATTCTTTTTATGGCTGAGTAGTATTTCATTGTATAAATATACCACAACTTCTTTATCCAGTCATCTGTCAATGGACATTTAGATTGTTTCCATGTCTTGGCTATTGTAAATAGTGCTGCTATGAACATTGGGGTGCAGGTGTCATCCTGAAATAGGGTTCCTTCTGGATATAAGCCCAGGAGTGGGATTCCTAGGTCATATGGTAAGTTTAATTTTAGTCTTTTGAGGAATTTCCGTACTGTTTTCCATAATGGCTGCACCAAACTCTCTTCCCACCAGCAATGTAGGAAGGTTCCCTTTTCTCCACACCCTCTCCAGCATTTGTCATTTGTGGGCTTTTGTATGATGGCCATTCTAACTGGTGTGAGGTGATACCTCATTGTAGTTTTGATTTTCATTTCTCTCATAATTACTGATGCAAATTCCTGAGACACAAGCTCTTCCACCTCCTGCTCCTACCCCCGGCTGATATGGTTAACCCAGCTTGGACTGTTTTCTTAATCTGTTGATGTTTTACTTGATGTGCCAAGTCAACAAACTGATTTCCACAATGTACTTAAATGTCATAAAAGAAGAAAGGAAGAGGCTTCTTAGGATAAATATTTCCAAAATGAGTGGAAAGAAAGATTGCAACAGCAAGCTGAGTAACTCCTGACAATGTAGCTGGTTGCTGTAATTACAGTAAAATGCTAAACCCAAAGACGTGTTTTGGGTTTATGAAAACATTTAGTGACACAAGAAATGGGATATGCAGTTGTTCTTAGTTTTCTATAATCAGAATGCATCCATTTGAGCTGGATGGGAGACATCCACATCCTAGCGATGGAGGTACTGTGATTATCATGAACCAGTGAAATCTAAGATTCTCAAGTTAAACAAATTCCATTTGTTAAGTGATTCAGCAATGTTTATATAACCTGAACAGGCCACTCAGAACCACACCAGTCCCTCATTCAACCCCAACTGAATAAATCCATAGGCTTGGCTAAGTCTGTCTGTTCTTCTGTATTTCTGTCTGTCTCTCTCTCTTTCTCGTTCCCTCCCTCCTTCTGTGTTGCATTTAAAGTAAAAGATACAGAGACTGAGCCAAGTGCTAGCTGAGTCTCCTTACTGGGGAAGCATTAATTTGAAAGTCCATAAACCTGAACTCCCAGTTGTTGAAATACCATAGTTACATTGTTTGTAAGGCTTGCTTTTTCATTTCTTCCTTGATTTCAGTGAAGTCTCTATGCCTGTAATAAACACATTCTTTGTGAAGTAATTTGAGCAGGTTTAAGTCCCTTACAATTAAATATTCCCTGAGATGCAGTCGTCCCTACCCTCAAGGAACTTAGAGTAAAAGTAAGTAATTAGCTATAAACCTGAAACCTAAAAGCTTATGTAACCAGTTTATAGACCCAATTTCTTGGAGCATAAAGATGAGATGGCTTATTACAAATGGAAACCTTCCTTAATAACATATTAGCCAGATTCTGTACTTTTTTCCTGACACATGCAGTTACAGAACCTTCTCACTCTAGTATTTAAGGTTCAGTTCTATTTATTTTAAAGTTTTTAGTTTCAGGTCTGCTTCAAAGTTCTTCTTGTCCCTTCTCTATGGAGAAGGGAGAACAGAGGTGATCTGCCCAAAGTCAGATAAGTCTTTACCTACCTAAGCTTATTCTTGCTGCTTCGCCATCTGAGACAGACTTGTTGTGGGTGTTCTTTGGGTGGCTGGCATGTTGTTGATACCCACTGTGTGGTGGGGTGTGGTTATGGGTGGAATATTCAGGTTACATAAATGAGTACTCACATGTCACACTCCTGCAGGTTCTTGAGGACCTACAAGATTCTCCCACTACTCAGTTTCCTGATAGGGGAGATCTAGGTCCAGTCTGACCACCATCCTCCCCCTGTTCCATAGCTCACAGCACAGGTGGATTGTCTATAGCTTCTAGCTGCTAGGATCTTCCCGCTCTGCAGTGGAGTACCAGTAAGTTGAGTCTAGTCATATTCTGTTGTGACAGTATACTATAGTTCTGCAAGATATTGCTATTCATGGAATCTTGGTAAAGAGTAAACGAGTCCACATTATTTCTTAAAATGTATATAAAGCTACAATTATATTAAAATAAAATTAAAAATAAATCATATTCCTCAGTGTCCACTTGGCCCCTAGACAACCACATAGGTTACCGTGTTTTGTAGAGTGGAAGCAGGCTGCTTTAACACTGCTCCTGTGTTCATCTTTGGCATCTTTCTCTTTCCCCTCTCTCTGCACTATCTCAACAGAATTAGACAGTCATTAGACTTATTGGCATGGAATAAGGGACATTTCAGAGACTCATCAGCTTTACAAGTGGCTCTCTTGGAGTCTGCCTCCCTTGGCTTCAGGGAGGGCATTACTCTTCCCCCTTCCCTCTGAAAGAAGTGAGGGTGGGACTGCCCCATTGCACAGGGGAATGCAGTGGCTCATATAAAGCTTCCTGAAGGGATTTAACGTCTAAGCAGAGAACTGAAAACTAAATCATTTTCTAGGAGAGGAAAGAGAATACCAGAGTGGCCAGGAGACAAGAGAAAGCACAACATACTTAGCCCATAGCCTTGATCAAAAGTCTCTCTCCCTCCAAATCCCTAACACTGTCCCTGGCACAAAGCAGGCATCCTACCAAAGTACACTGACATCAGCTAGTCACCCTCTAGGAAGGTTTCCAGGCTAATCGGGCTGCTTGTTCCTTGGGAACTAAAATGTTGATTTACACACTCAATTATGGTCACAAACATTCTTGCTGGTATTTTTGTGAAACTTTCTTCAGTAGGTTGAGTTATGCTCCCTAACGATGTCCACTTTCTAATCCCAGAAATCTGTTAATATGTACCTTATATGGTAAAAAAAAAAAAAAAAAAAAAAAAAAAAAGACTTGTGAGTGTGATTGAATTAAGAACCTTGAGATGGGGAGAATAACCTGGATTATCCAGATGGTCCAGTGTAGCCATGGGGATCTTTTTAAGAGGGACGTAGGAAGATTATAATCAGAGAAGACGATGTGACCATGGGAGCACAGATTAAGTGACGGCCCATGAGCCAAGGAATAAAAGCAGCCAATAGAAGCTGGACAAAGCAAGGTGTATATTCTGCCCTGGAGTTTGCAGAAAGAGCACAGCCGTATCAAAACTGGGGTTCTAACCCACTGAGCTTGAGTTTGGACTTCTGACCTCCCTCCAGAACTGTCAAATCATACATTTTTGTTATTTTAAGCCACTACATTCATGGTAATTTCCTGCAGCAGCCAAAATGAAAGCAGTACACTTTTCATGTCCCTTGCCGCGGTACCCTGTGAATTGCCCACTCTGTTCTAAGAATTGCTCTTTGCTTCCTCTCTCACTTCCTTCATTGTGTCCTAGCCGTCGCAAATCGTTTAAGCTGATGATCTTATCAATGTGGCATTTAAGTTGTACTGTCCTTCCCCACACTCCACAGTGTTTACAGGCTGTGTGGTAACAATTCTTCTTGTCTGACTTCACCTGGAACCAGTCTTGTGCCTGGACTCAATTTCACTGTTCAGAGTCAGCAGACGAAACTGAAACAACTGGTTTTGTTGTTTCAATTTTCTGTTTTGTTTTGTTCTCATGCTAGAGTTTTACAGCTAGTGAAATACCTTTGTACGATTCTTCTCTTGCAATGAAGACTAGATACACATCTCTTTCCTCTGCAATAATGAGGAAGAGGAAAGCTCTATCTTTAGTGTGAAATAAAAGATCTCAAGTGGATCCTATGAGTGTGTTGTCTCCTCCAGCTCTTTCTTATTTAGTCCAAATGGTCTGAGTCAAAGAATAAATAGATTCAGGATCAAGCTGAAATTAGGAAACTCAGGAAAGAAAATAACTAACCTTGTCAGAAATTAAAGCTCAAGGCCAAACTGCATTTTAATTCTCTGCTATGCTTGTCTTTTGTTGTTATTAAGATTTGGAAACTACCTTAGGTAGTATTTCTGGTGGCTTCATAGCTCTCATTTCTGTCTTCTAATTAAAAATAATAGTAAAGGACAAATTTTGGAGTTGATGGGAATCAGTGTTCTAGCAGTGAAGATTGTCTCTACAATGTCCTCAGCAAATATCATCAGCATCCTTTTAAACGTCTCCAGTGAGCAGCCACTCATTGTCAGCCAAGGTTGCCTTTGTAAGAGTATACAGTGAAAAGCACAGAGTTCTTCCACATTTAAACTAGAATTCTATGTCACTATGACATTTTTTTCAGCAAATGAATTATTTTAAATATAAATGAGTGTATATATACCAATAGGTAACTACATAGCTATTTATATATTTTTTTCTTTTGTGTATTGAATTAAGCATAGAATCAAAGATATGCAAATAAGTACTTTGAAAATTCTCTCTGATTTCTAGAGTAACCCACATGCCTGCTAAGGCCTCTTGCCCTTGAGAAATGTGGTTGATCTTGGCCTAAAGCCCAAATCCATAGCCTGTGACAGTCAACAGCCCTCCCCACAATTTTTCTGGTGTCCTAACTGAACTCCTTCTCTTCTCTGTGCCCGCAGGTGATTTCAGCCTCCTAAATATGGACACAAAGTATCTACCTTTGTCCACACCATGCACACACCCCCAACTTTTGCATGTGCTTCACAATTTAAACTGCAGAGTTTGGGGACAAGGGAGAGGTTATAAAACAAAATATAAAGTCTCTGTCTTTCCCTAGTTCTACCCCCTTATTATTTTTCCTTTTCTTCCCCTTTCTTCTTGATTCAATCAAAAGTCACTCTCCTTGCCTCTTTCAGGGCAAGCTCAAACTTCACTGCAATCCAAACCCCAGCACAACTGGCCTACTAAGTAATTTCCTCCAAACACAGCAGTTTCCTTGAAAGGAACTCTGGTGGATATATTTGACTGCTCTTTTGCACAAAGAAATGATAAATTAATCATATGTCTATCAGGGCAGGACAGACATTTACCATTTCATTTCCTCCCATCTAATTGCTGTCACTGGTCTCAGCCATGGTGTCTACTGAAGATGGACCATAGTGGTGCAGAGCACTGGCTGGGGCACTTTTGATTAAAAGGCCTTTCCCCAACCACGGACTTGCCTTGCTTTTCCCCTTGATCTCGTAGCTTCTCAGAGTCTCTAAACTCCACAAATTTGTCGGGAGGATGAAGTTATCTCTTGCATGTGGAAAGAATTTTAAAAGCGCACAGTACCATACAGGTGTCTGTTGTGATTATTCCTATGATG
This sequence comes from Camelus dromedarius, assembly GCF_036321535.1. Lineage (NCBI taxonomy): Eukaryota > Metazoa > Chordata > Mammalia > Artiodactyla > Camelidae > Camelus > Camelus dromedarius. The sequence goes on from NC_087461.1 coordinate 16,093,281, forward strand.
TTCATTTAAAGCAACAAACAGACCATGTGTAATTGAACACAGTTGTGAAGAGAAGACTCACAGTTTGCAGTTGATAAGCTTCCCAGATTTAGCAACATCTTGGCTGCATGTTCCGCCAGGAAACGCTGTAAAGATCTGTTTTCTGGGGAGAGACTAAGGACTTCCTTCTCTCTTTTAGGCTCAAATTTGTGAGACTGTCCTTTCTGGGTGCTTTTTTTTTTTTTTTTTTAACAAGTCCACCTCCAGTCCAGATGGTAGAAGGAAGCATGACGGCAGGACAAAATAACAAACAACAGCAATTACACTTTTTCAAATATTCCTCCATTTGTATGCAACTCAGGACTCTGGAAACTGTATGAGGACAATTTCAAGGATAAATGAGATCAGCGAAACGTAGGATGTCAGTGATGCAGATGCAAGGAATAGTGAAGTGACATTTATTTATGCAGGGCTGGGATAAACAGTTTAGTTTTAGAGTCAGTTCCCCAATTCTCTTCAGCTAAGACTCATAGGAGGAAGGTGAGAAGATGGTAGCAGCTGGGTGAGTGCTCACTGAGTCTGGAAGAACACCAGTCTCAGAAGGAGCAACCAGAATGGGCAGAAAAGATGATGGCAGCTGATGTAGAGAGTCCAGGAAGCAGTGACTCATTTTTGCCCCACGGTCCTCTTTGCAAATGCTTATGGCCAGTAACTGCATTAGCAACCACCATCTCTCCCCTTTGCCTCTCTTTTTCCTGAGGTGATGAGTGACTGCCTAACTGCTAGATACAAGAGCTTTACCTCCATTCTCACGCTCTTTCAATTCCCCAGAGCATTTAACAATGATGACTACCACTTCTTAAGAAGCCCCCGTCTTCCACTGGCTTCTAGGTCAGCCCTCTCCTGCTTCTCCCCCTGTGTCTCACTTCCATCCAAGCCCATGCTACACTGCAGACGTTGTGTGAAGGATCTGCTGTGGTTCTTCTTCCTCTCATAACCTCCGTGTCCTTGGAAACATAGCTAACTCAGGCTTTGAGGAATCCATTCTATTGTGCTCAAACACGGTAGCTTCATTCTTAATTTCTCTCCCTATTTTGTCCATTTTCAACTACATCTATAACTGTATGTCTTACTAATAACCCCAACTCAACTCAATCATCCTCTCCTTCCTACGCCTCCTGCCCCATGTCCTCTGATTCTGTTGATAGCATCAGTGTCCCCAGTCCAGTCACCTCCTGCGTCCCCACCCCTCTCACCTAATATCGTATACACTTTGGTTTCATCTCTGATCTCTCTCTCTGTGTCTCTCTCCCTCTCCCCATTTTCTCTCATTAGCTAATAGGTGCCAAGACTCATCAATTTTACCAGCTCACTTTCTTTTTTTTTTATTAATTTTTTTAACATTTTTTATTGATTTATAATCATTTTACAATGTTGTGTCAAATTCCAGTGTTCAGCACAATTTTTCAGTTATTCATGGACATATACACACTCATTGTCACATTTTTTTCTCTGTGAGTTATCATAACATTTTGTGTATATTTCCCTGTGCTATACAGTGTAGTCTATTCTACAATTTTGAAATCCCAGTCTATCCCTTCCCACCCTCCACCCCCCTGGTAACCACAAGTCTGAATTCTCTGTCTGTGAGTCTATTTCTGTCCTTTATTTATGCTTTGTTTTTGTTTGTTTGTTTGTTTTTGTTTTTGTTTTTTAGATTCCACATATGAGCGATCTCATATGGTATTTTTCTTTCTCTTTCTGGCTTACTTCACTTAGAATGACATTCTCCAGGAGCATCCATGTTGCTGCAAGTGGCATTATGTTGTTGGTTTTTATGGCTGAGTAGTATTCCATTGTATAAATATACCACCTCTTCTTTATCCAGTCACCTGTTGATGGACATTTAGGCTGTTTCCATGTTTTGGCTATTGTAAAAAGTGCTGCTATGAACATTGGGGTGCAGGTGTCATCCTGAAGTAGATTTCCTTCTGGATACAAGCCCAGGAGTGGGATTCCTGGGTCATATGGTAAGTCTATTCCTAGTCTTTTGAGGAATCTCCACACTGTTTTCCATAGTGGCTGCACCAAACTGCATTCCCACCAGCAGTGTAGGAGGATTCCCCTTTCTCCACAGCCTCTCCAGCATTTGTCATTTGTGGATTTTTGAATGACGGCCATTCTAACTGGTGTGAGGTGATACCTCATTGTAGTTTTGATTTGCATTTCTCTGATAATTAGTGATATTGAGCATTTTTTCATGTGCTTTTTGATCATTTGTATGTCTTCCTTGGAGAATTGCTTGTTTAGGTCTTCTGCCCCCAGCTCACTTTCTTTAATTGTTTCTTATCTCTTCATTCAAATGACTAGTATCCCAGATTAGGTTTGCTAACTCTCTAACTTTTTTAAATTATGAAATCTTTCAAACTTTAATAAAATGTAGAGAAAGGTAAGAGATATCTGTGGAAAGAACTCAGATATTGCAAGTATTAATGTTTTACATTTTGGTACATAAAACATTGAAAATTGTCCCCTCATCTTCATCATGATCATCACTATATACCCCCCCTCCCTTCTCTGAAGTCACAGCTTTCCTGAAATTGGAAAATATTCTTCTCAGCCACTTGTATGCTATTAATAAATATGGATACAATAATAGTGTACAGTATGGTTGTGTGTCTTTTTAAAAATTTCTTAAATGACAATCTGTACATATCTTTTTGCAACTAATTTTGTTATCACTTAACATTATGCTTTTGAAACTAGTATGTGATGATTCACTCATTTTAATTAATATATCAATTTCATTGAATGATTATACCAGATTTATATATTTCTTTATTGACATATATATATATATTTAAAGTTCTTAAAACAGCTTTATTGAGCATAATTGACATGCGAAAATATACAATTTGATAACTTTTTCCCACTTTTTCATTAATACAATGTGCATTGAACAACATATCTCTTGTGCTTGTTAAAGTTTCTTTAGATTGCGTACCTGGAAGTGGAATTACTGGATATGCACATCCTCAACTTTACTGGGAATTATTGTCAAATTGCTCTCTAAGGAGTTGCATCAAAATATATTTCTACCACCAAAATATAGGTATCTTACTCCCACATATTCATGTCAATGTTTGATGTTATCAGGACTTTAAATTTTTGCCTATTTGGTGAATGCAAAACTGTATCTGATTGTTTCTTCAAATTACATTTGCATGGATCCTCTTAAGATTAATCATCTTTTCATGTATTTATTGGCTATTTAGCATTTCTTTTCCATATATGACTAAACTTATCACTTCGTTATTTTTCCGTTGAGTTACTTTGCTACTCTTATTTATTTGTAAGATTTATTAAACATTCTGTATATCAATGTTATTTTTGTTAAATGTTAACAAAATGTTAAATACATTTGTATAAATTTTTTCATATATAAAATGGCTTGTGGCATCCTTTGTTGTGTGGAAAGTATTAACTTTAGTGAGACCAGACTCCCCAGTTTTTCTTTATGTTGAGTTTTTGAGCTTTGTTTAAGAAATCTTTTTCTATCTAAACATAGCCTACTTTACTTTTTAAAAATTTTTAATTTTTTCTGTTCTTCAACACTGCTTTGCAATGCCCCCTTTGCCATATAGGTATAATATGCATGTGTGTATGATAGGTCTTGACATCCAGTAATTTACATCTTTCAGTTGTATTTTCATCTATAAAATTCTGTCTATTCTAGGACTATTGGTGAAGCCATTTCTCTGTTTATAAAATGCAAATTTCATAATTAGCTTGTTAATTTCCACACAAAAATAGTTATATTCTCATTGTTACTGCATTAAATTTATGGAACATTTCAGGGACAGCCAATATCTTTACAATGTTGAAACTTTGGATCCATAAGCATGGCTTATTCCTCCATTTATTTATTTCTCTCACAATAATGTTTTGTAGTTTTTAGTGTAGTAATATAATGTTTTGACATCATTTGTTAGATTTATTCCTATTTGATATTTTACATGCTACTATAAATGATAACATTTTTGTAAATATTTTTGTCAGTGGTATATAAAAATACAACTGATTCTTGTGTTTTGACCTTATATCTAATGATTTTTGTAGGTTTGTTTATTAATGCCAGTAGATTGTCTATAAGCACAAAAATTTTATCTGTAAATAATAGCCTTTTTTTCCTTCTTTATAATCCTTATAATTATTTGTCTTGTCTTACTATATTGGCTAAGATGTCCAGTATAATGTTACAATCAACTGATAATAGCAGGTAACTTTGAGTCTTCATTTCAGGAGAAAATCTTTGAATAATTCCTTATTAAACATGAAATTTTCTATTGGTTTTATTTATAGTTACTCTATTGAAATAGAAATTTTACTATTATTCTTGATTTATCAAGAATTTTTATGTTGAATAAGCTTTGAAGTTTGTCACATGCTTTTTCATCATCTAGCAAGCTGATCATATTCTCCTTTTGACATTTAAGGTGATCAACTAAATAACTTATCAAAAGGAAAGCTACCTTATATTCCTGAAGTGAGTCTTGGTATTGTTGTACTATCTTTATCTATATCTCTGTATTAAAGCTACTAATATTACATTTCAGATTTTTGCATCTAATGTCATGATAGGGATTAACCTTTACTTCCCCTTTTTGTAATATCCTTGTCAAGTTTTACTATGAAGTTTATTCTGACTGCATAAAAAGAATTCATAAGTGTTCCTCCTTTTTGCATTCTCCAAAAGTTTGTATGTGATGATGTGATTTCTTCTTTAAATTTGTGAAATAATTCACCAGTAAAGCCATCTGGATGTGGAGTTTCCTTTATGAGATGGTTTTTATTAATTTAATGTCTTCGACATAAATAGAATTACTCAAAATTTCTATTTCTTTTGTTTCTTTAGAAATTTCTCAATATCTAAATTATTAAATAATTATAAATAAAAAATTTCCTCATATCTTTCCATTACACTTCTAATGAAAAATCCTTATCTGGAAATAATGTCCAGCTTTTCATTCCTGATATGGTAATTTGTGATTTTACTTCTCGTTAATATTTCCAAGAAATCAACTTTAGGTTTGCTGAATTTTTTTAATATTTTCTACTTTTTAATTTCTGTTGTTATTTTTATTTGCCTCTTTCTGCTTTGGGCTTGTTTGTAGGATTCTTTTTTCCTACCTTCTGGAGCTAGAAGCTGAATTAACTCACTTTTAGTCTTATTCTTTCCAGAAAATGAATTTAAGATTGTAAATTTCCCTCCAGGCACCTATATCCCACAGTTTGAAAATAATTTATTTCAATTATTTTCTAAATTTCACTTTTATTTCATTTTCTGTCCTTGGGTTATTTAAAATAGCTTGATTTTTTTAGTCATTTTGACATTAATTTCTAGCTTAACTTCTCTGTCATCAAATAACATGCTATAAATTATTTCAATTAAAAATTGTATTAAGATTTCCGTTCTGGGCTGCTCCGGAGCCCGGCCGGCCGCCGAGCTGCCGCTTCCAGGCAGCCGCGCCACGGCGAGGCTCGGGGCGCGACCCGGCGGCCCGGCAGGCCTCCCGCACGCTCGACCCCGCGGACGGAGGCGCTCGGCTTCCCGGTGCATCGCGCTCCGTGCCTGTGTGGTGCTGCCGCTGCTCCCTGGCCGCTCATTTCAGAAACTATGGTGACACTGAAACTGAACCTATAATCATTGTGAAATATTCCTATTTATTTCTGGTTTTGCCTCAGTCTTCTATGACAGTTATTAGTATGGTTGCTGGAACTTCCCTTTGGTTTGTGTTTGCATTGTTTACCTTTTTCCATTATTTTTCCCCAACACTTTTGTGTTCTTATGCTTAGGATATGTTTCTTAGTGCAGCTTATATTAGATTTGTTTTTTATAACCAGTCTATCGATTTTAAGTCTTCAACTTTGGATTATATAGCACATGTAGTCTTAATGTATTACAACATAATTTGTGTTTAAAACTACAGTCTAAAAAGTGTTCTCTGTTTGTCCCATTTTATATTCTTTCTGTTTTATTGACCAGTAAATGTCTTATTATTTAATTTTCCCCTTTATTAACTAGTTAGCTCTACATTATTTTTCTCTTCTTTTCATGGTTGCCTTATAACTTACATTATGGATACTATACTTAATAAAATCTTTTGCAAATTATTATCTGACCACTGTCAAGATGATACTAGTGTTTTAGACCACATCAACTCCATTTACCCTCTCACATCTTTGTATTTTCATTGTAATACAGTTTAGTTCCACACATATTTTTCCAGTTTTATTGAGAAATAATTACATACATCATTATATAAGTTTAAGATGTACAGCATCATGATTTCATTACATATATTGTGAAATGGTTGCCACAGTAGGTTTAGCTAACATTGTCATCTTATACAGATACAATAAAAAGACAAAAGCTCTCCTTGTGATGAGGACTCTTAGAATTTACTCTCTTAATAATTTTCCTATACATCATACAGCAATGTTAACCATAGTCATCATGTTGTACATCATATCCTTAGTACTTATTTATCTGGAAATGGAGGTGTGTACCTTTTAACCACCTTCCTCCAGTTCCTCCTCTCCATACCCTCCACCTCTGGCAACCACAAATCTGATCTCCTTTTCTTTGAGTTTGATGGGGTTTTCTTTCTGTTTCATTTTAGACTCCTGATGTAAGTGAAATCATATAGTATTTGTCTTTCTCTGTCTGACTTGTTTCACTTAACATGATGACCTCAAAGTCCATCTATATTGTTACAAATGGTAAGATTTCCTCTTTATAACTGAGTTTTTTTATATATATATATAAAATATATATATATTTTTATATATATATATATATATATATATATATGACATTTCCTTATCCATTCATCCATCAATGAACACAGGTTGCTTCCATGACTTGGTTATTATAAATAATACTGCCATGAACATGGAATTGTGTTAGTTTGACTAATGTTCTTCCAAATGGTTTCCTTTATATTTTTCCTACCTGAGGCTTACAGAACTTAATTGAATCTATGGACTGATGTTTTTCATCAGCACTGGAAAATACTGGCCATTATATCTTCAAAAAATTTTCAGCCATAATCTCTATTTTCTCCACTTTGGGACTCCAGTTATAATTTTAAAGAAATTTATCCTTTACCTCATGTTCTTTTTTTCCCTTTCCTTTTCTTTTTATTTCTGTGTCTCAGTATATTTTCTACTGATCTGTCTTATAGTTTGTTAATTTTACCCTTCATATCTGTTTTTTTTTTTGAAGTGTTTTTTCAAAGTCTTTATCTATTATTAATTGGGTTGATTATTTTTCATAACTGAATTTGGGGAGTTCTCTTTGATGCTAAATAAATGATCTTTATAAAAAAGTGTTTTGAAATATTTTCTCCCAGTTTCTCGCTTGTCTTTTCATTCTCTGACAGTGACTTATGAAGTGCAGAAATTCTTACTTTGATGAAAGCCAATTTACCATTTTTATATTGTGTTTTACTATCATACCCCAAAAAATCATCAAAACTAAAGCCACAAAGATTTATTCCCATCTTTTCTTCTTTAGCTTTTATAATTTTATACCTTACATTTTAAGTTTATGATATATTTTTAAGTATTATAATATAAGGAGCAATATATGGATCAAGATTTACTTCTATCCATACGAATAATCAGTTGTTTCAGGACCGTTTATTACCCTAAATATCCTTTCTTCATTGAATTGCTGTTTTCCTTTTGATGAAAATCAGTTGACCATATATGTGTTATTCTGTTCTTCTCCACTGATTTATATATCTATTCTTTCATCATTCCCACAATGTCTTGATTTCTGTATCTTTACAGTTAAATTTTGGAATCAGGTATTTGGATGTTTTCTAGTATTTTTCTCTTAGCAGTTACTGATTTCATTTTTTGTGGTTAAAGAAAATACTTCACATGATTTCTCTTCTTTTAAATTTTCCATTTTCATTCATGGTCCAGAATATTTTGTATAAAGTTTCATGTGCACTCTCAAGACTGTTTATTCTGTTGTTATTGAGGGGAGCATGCTATAAATGTCAATTAGATCATATTGGTTCATACTGTTGTTTGCATCTTCTATATTTTTGCTGATTCCTTGCCTACTAGTTTTACTGAGAGAGAAACATAAAGTTTCCCAGTATAATTGTGGCCTTATCTATTTCTCTGATCAGTCTTAAGTATTTACCTCATGTGTTTTTAAGCACTGCTTTTAGGTGCATATACATTTTGAATTTGTATATCTTCTTGATACATTTGTCTTGTAATGTTGTATAATACTCTTCTTTATCCTTCAAAAGATTTCTTGTTATGAAATCAACTTTCTCTTTTTATTATGATTACTTTGGTTTTACTTTTTTATTGTTTAAATGGTTCATTTTATACCATTCTTTCCACTTTTACCTATCTGTGTCTTTATAGTTTTAGTAGGTTTCTTGTAGATAGTATGTAGTTGGGTCATTGAATTTTTAAACCAGTGAGACAATCTGTCTTTAATGGATGTACTCATACTATTTATATTTAATGTAATAATTGATATTAATTTAAATGGACCACCCTCTTAGTTATTTTCTATTTGTTTTGTCTTTTCTTTTGTTTTCTTCCTCTTTTTCTGCCTCCTATTAGGTTGATTACTTATGATTCTACTTTTATCTCCACTATTATCTTACCATTTATAGCTTCCAAAAAAGACATTTATTGCTTCCCTAGAGTTCATATATACATATTTAATCACAGCCTACCTTCAGATACTGTATAATTTCACATGTATTGTAATGCCCTTACAGTAGTCCCAATTAGTCATTTCAATATTTTGTGCTGTGGTTGAGGTATACATTTTTTAAGTTTGCTATGCACAATACACACAATGCTAATACACAATACATTACTACTATTTTTGTTTTCAACAATTTTCTATTAGAGCAATTTCAATAAGCAAAAAATAAATTATATGTATATACTTACATATATATACATTCATTCAGTTTTTTTTATTTCTTTATGTAGGTTCCAGTTTCTGTCTGGTGACATAACCCTCTGCTTGAATAAATTTCTTTAACATATTTTGTAGCATATGTATTCTGGTTGTGAGTTATTTCTGTTTTGGTTTGTCTTAAGACTTCATTTCCCTTCCATTACTGAAAGTTATATTTATTGGATATAGAAATTGAGATTGACTATTTATTTTTATGTTTCTAATACTTCAAAGATCTTGGTAAACTGTTTCCTGCCTTTCATTATTTCTAAGGATAAGCCTGATGTAATTCTTAGCTTTCTTTCTCTGGGTGTAATCTGTCTTTATTTTAGATGCTTTTAAATCTTTGATTTTCAGCAGTTTGATTGTTTGGGTATATTTCTTGGGTATTTATCCTGCCTGGTTTCCTCTAAGCTTTTTGAAATTGTGTTTTGGTGTCTTTGATTCATCCTGGAAAATTCTCAGCCATTATTTCCTCAAATTTTTTTTTGCCCCATTCTCTTATCTTTTTCTTCTTGAATTCCAATTACACATATGTTAGATTGTTTGATATTGTCTTACAGCTATTGGATGTTATATTTCATTTTTCACTCTTTTTGGTTTTGTGCTTTGTTTAGGTAATTTACATTGACCAATATACATTTCACAAAGCCTTTCCTTAACCTGTATCATATTCTTTCCTTCTGATGAGCCTATCACAAAAGAATTTTTCATTTCTGTCATTGTGTATTTTGTTTCTATATTTTCACTTAATTTTTTTCTTTAGACTTTTCTCCCCCAATAAATCCCCATCTATTCACATATGTTATCTATCTTTTCCACCATAATGCATTAATCACAGTTATTTTAAATCCCCTGCGTGACAGCACAAATACCTGGATCATACTGGAGTCTGGTTCTGTTGATTCCCCTGACAACGTGTTATTTTTTTTCTTGTCTCTTTTTCTCATAATTCCTGTTTGAATGCTAGAAATCTTGTATTGCACAGTAGTGTGTGAGCTAAGCAGTATTTGTGTCTGCAAATGGCACACATTTTCATTTGGTACATTATTAGTATGGGGGTTGAATCAGTGTAGCCATGACTTGACTTTAATTTGGGTTATTTCAGCTGTGGTCACCTTTAGTGTACCTTAAGATTCAAATTCCTCTAGTGGTACTTTGAGTTTAGAGTACTGGCTGCATTTCTGGAGTATTTATTATTAATGTTTCTGTTCTACCATTAGCCTTACGCTTTCCTTATGATCTCAGCTCTAATTCATTCAAGAAAGGTCAGGATTTTGTAGACTAGCCATTTTTTTCTTATTATAAAGGTGGTAACAATATTCTTTCCAGCTTCCCTCATTTTAAATATAATCCCTAATGACTTGATTTTTAAGTATTTCTCAGACTACAAGATTCTGACACAATGTCAAGACCAGGACATCTCAGAAAGAAATTGTCCAGGACACTTCAAGAGAAACTGGACAATGAATTGATAGAAGGTGTTTTGCAAAGGTTTTCTGGACTACAATTTTAACATGTGACCATAATTTATGGGGATCTGGTAAGAAAATCCAACTATAAATTAAAATTAATAATAATAGTATTTATCAAGTGCTTAAAATATATTAAGCACAACAAAAGGTGTTTTACATCTCTCATGTCATTTAATTTTCTTACCACCACTATAAGACAGGAAATGATACGATCTCTACCTTATACCAGAGGAAACTGAGGTTCAGAAAGCAAGTGACCTGCTCAATACTACAGCACTACTAAGTGCTCTATCAAGTTACAGAAGTCCCAGTCGTGATCACTATGCTGTATTCTTTCCTTTTGGTATTATCAGGTTATTTTTTTTTCTCTTGTGAAAGTACTTTCCTTATCTGTTTTTATGTATTCCTTTTTTGATATTTTTAAAAGAAGAAAATGCTTATGAGTTTGGCAAAATATCATATCTATCACTGGTTTTGACTTTATTTTTCTGTTACAAAAGATTGATGAGTTGCCTACCTTTTATACCTTGTGCATTATTTACTGTATGATATAAAATTGGTAAAAGTTTTGAGAATGGGGTACAGAAAAAAAATCTCTATTTTTATTCTGAAACTATCATGTTTAGCTCTCAGTTTTAGGAGAGTTGGTCTTCTCATAAATTCCATCACTCTCTTGCTGCTATTTCTGTCTAGCAAATTATTTCCTTATTCACAAGGCACTGAAAGGTCACTGGAAAGAAGAATATAATATTCACTCTCATAAAATAAAGTTAAACAGTATTTAGCATTTATATCTTTCCAGTATAGTAAACAAAATATGGTTTATTTGACTCAATGAAGACCTATGATACCAAAAAAGATAAATCTAATGATTTGTTTGAACACAGGAAGATAAATCTTGCACAGCATGCCCTCAGTGATGACATGTTACTATTGTCCTAGTTCTCTGTAAAATTAGATAGAAAGGCAAAGCAGGCCTTCTTTCTTGTTCCCAAACATCCAGAGCCTAGTCTAGGGGTACAGTCTAAGGAGATCAGCTGAATGGTATAATTAACTTCTTTGTTTACTTGCTTTACTTTTTATGCTACTTACTGAAATAAGATTGACATTGTGTTCTATATTTACAAGAGAGGGTAGAAAAAGAAAAGGTCAATTATTCTTTTTAATTTGCTTTATTTTTCACTGAGTGTCTGAGAAAATGTAAAATTTTCTGACCTTTCTTCACAGATGTCACAAGATAATTATTTCCATTTTTATGGACATTCATATCTGTGGTTAAAATTTTTCACAGGTGCATTATTAAAACTGAGCAGGAAATTTCATATAAATGCAAATGCATTAGTTTTATAAAGTGTCTGTAAATTTTATTTATAAAAATATATTGTACAAAATTTGGCTTCAGAAAATGTTTCTTTATAATCCCAACCACTTTTTGCCATAATTTAAATAATATAACCAAAATATAGTCAGTTAGTGCCTTTGAAAAATACGGAAATCAAAATAATGCATTTATCCTTGTAAACTACATGGCTTTAAATATTTTTACACAGAGTTCTATTCAGTAAGAAAACAGTAATAAAAAAAAAACTGGAAAAGCAAAGGAAAGAAAAGCAATAGAAGTAAATGTTTAACACTATAAAGCGGCTGGCTTTGGTACCCTATTTATCAATCTAGGCATTTCCAAAAGGTTTTGATGCTTTTCTATACAGTAAAAGTAAATCTACCTTCAAAATATGCCAATTTCCTCTAAAGTTATTTACAAAAAAAAAAAATCAATCGTTTAAAGTCTTTTTTCCAATTTCTTTTTTACACATTTTGTTTCTCATTATCAAATAAAAATCTGTCTCATGGTTTTATTAGGCTTTTACAAAGGACTCCATTCACTGAATCGCAGAATGTGGCCTTTTCTTTTTATCTCTCTAATTAAAACATAGCAACCTGGGGAATCTATCAGTTAGTTCTCAGTAAATGGCACTTATTTTGATCTCCTTTGGTAGAACAGGAAAAATGGTGAAGTGAACAGAAATGTCCTGGTCCCTAAAATTAGATATAAACCCACTAATATGCAACCTACAGACTCTTCTGGGTCTACAGAAATGGCACCCAGTAATTTATTTTGACATAAATCAACTTGCTTTCACTCTATAGTTCAGCTGTGCTGAGATCATTTTTCAAAGGAACTTAACAGTTCAAGATTGTTCATGCCTTCTGGAATCCTACATCTATATTTTCCTTCTTAACTGATTCTCTGAAGTTTGAATCAAAGACCATATATCATGATATAATTCTAGTACTTAGTAAATTCATCCTTCTGGCTACGATTTTGTATTTTTCCCCCTAAGTCTTATAGTAGTTGGTCAACATGGTTGTCTGGGATTATTAGAATTTTGGGGGGTGGGGGAATTGTTGTTTGTTTTTTGGTTTCAACTGAAAAGTCTTATGCTCTATTGTCAAAGGCATAGGCAAAATCTTAATTATTGTATGAACCAATGCCTCTACACCTTTTCATGGGGCAAGCGTGACAAGGGTATCAATAAGGTCATATTTAATGGACATACTGACCTAGTAATGGTTGCCTATAAAAAGATTTCTTTTGAGGTAAATTAATTCCAATAAAGAATACCAAGTAAGTGGCATAATCAAATTGTGTTTGAGTGTTTACAGGATAATTAAGAAGCAATTTCCTAAGAAAATTAGTTTCTAGGATAAAGGGGCCAGGGCAGGTTTTCAGAGAGGCAATATATGTTTGGATGGCTCGTGTATGCAATTCATATCAAAATATTTACTAGAATACATGATGAAGTGTATCTAACCACATGTGTGACAAAACTAGTTTAACTGGATGTTGTGTTGGAAGTACTCAATTCATAGAAGTTGCTTACATAGAAGAAAAGGGGCCAAATTGATTTAATACAACAAAATTTAAGCTCTAGTTCAGAAAGGAAGGCATTGGATTTAGATAGGAATCTTAAATGTCATTCCTAAACTTGGTCACTAAAAACTAAGAAGTATTGATAAAAAGAATTAAAGAAGGCAAAAATATATAGAAAGACATTCCAAGGTCATGCATTGAAAGATCTAATATTGTTAAAATATCTATATTTATCAACACAGTCTACAGCTTCAGTGCAATCCTTATCAAAATCAAATGACATTTTTCAAAGAAATAGAAAATACAAATATAAAATATATACGAACCACAATGCACTCTAGAGAGCCAAAGCAATCTTAAGAAAGAACAACAAATGGAGGCATCACATTTCCTCACTTCAAAATAAATCACACAGCTACAGGAATTAAAACAATTTGGTCTAACTTACCAGCTAAGAGAATTACAAAAAGGAGAGCAAAAGCCCCCAAAAGTCAACAGAAGGAAGGAAATAATAAAGTTCAGGGAGGAGATAAATAAACAGAGACTAAAAAACAACACAAAAATCAATCAAACCAAGAGCTGTTTTTTTAAGAGTAAACAAAATTGACAAACCTCTGGCCAAACTCACAAAGAAGAGAAAAAAGAGAGCACAAATGAACAAAATAAGAAAGGAAAATGGAGAAATTACAACAATACAACAAAAATACAAAATGTAATATGAGAATACTATGAACAACTATATTGAAACAAAATGGACAACCTAGAAGAAATGGACAAGTTTCTGGAAACATACAGTCCACCAAGACTGAATCAAGAAGAAACTGACCACTTGAACAAACTGATCAGTAGAAATGAAATCAAACTAGCAATAAAAAGAAACCTCCCTACAAATAAAAGTTCAGGACTGAATGGTTTCACTGGGGAATTCTACCAAACATACAAAGAAGAACTCATACCGGTCCTTCTCAAACTCTTCCAGATGATTGAAAAGAGGGGAGTACCCCCAAACTCATCACCATCACCCTGATACCAAAACCAGACAAAGACACTACCAAAAAAGAAAATTATAGACCAATATCACTGATGGACATAGATGCAAAAATCCTCACCAAAATATTAGCAAACAGAATCCAACAGCACATAAAAAACATCATACAACATGATCAAGTTGGGTTCATGCCAGGAACACAAGGACTGTTCAACATTTACAAATCAATCAATGTAATACACCACACAACAAGAGAAAGGACAAAAACCACATGATCATCTCAATAGATGCAGATAAAGCATTTGAAAAAAGTCAACATCCATTTATGATAAAAACCGTCCCCAAAGTGGGTACAGAGGGAACATACCTCAACATAATAAAAGCTATATATGACAGACCTACAGCCAGCATAGTACTCAGTGGTGAAAAACTGAAAACCTTCCCACTAAAATCTGGGAGAAGACAAGGTTGTCCACTCTCACCACTCCTAGTCAACAAGTCTTGGAAGCCCTAGCCACAGCAATCGGATAAGAGAGAGAAATAAAGGGATCCAAATTGGAAAAGAAGAGGTAAACTTTTCACTATATGCAAATGACATGATGCTATATGTAGAAAACCCTAAAAGTTCCACACAAAAACTACCAGAACTAATAGAAGAATTCAGCAAGGTAGCAGGATACAAAATTAACTGCATTTTGTATTGATGCATTAATACAAAATTAGTGTACAAAAATCAGTTGCATTTCTTTACACTAATGATGAATTAACAGGAAAACAAAGCAAACAAAAATCTCTTTTAAAATAGCACCCAAAGTAATAAAATACCCAGGAATAAATCCAACCAAGGAGGTGAAATACTTATACATGGAGACTACAAAACATTGATTAAGGAAATTAAAGAAGACTTAAAAAAAAAAAAGGAAACATATCCCATGCTTCTGGATTTGATTTGCATTAAATCCCTATCAAATTACCCAGGACATATTTCACAGAACTAGAACAAATCATAACAAAATTTATATGAAATCACAAAAGACCCAGAATTGCCAAAGCATTACTGAAGAACAGGAATAAGGCTGGAGGAATAACCCTCCCAGACTTCAGACAATACTGTGGAGCTACAGTAATCAAAACAGCATGGCATTGATACAAAAACAGACATATGGATCAATGTAACAGAATAGAGAGCCCAGAGATGAACCTACAAGCTTTTGGTCAATTAATCTTTGACAAAGGAGGCAAGAACATACAATGGAATAAAGACAGTCTCTTCAGCAAATGGTGTTGGGAAAACTGGACAGCAGCATGTAAATCAATAAAACTAGAACACTCCCTTACACCATACACAAAAATAAATTCAAAATGAATCAGAGATTTAAACATAGGACAAGACACTATAAACCTCCTAGAAGAAAATATAGGCAAAACATTATCTCACATACATCTCAAAAATGTTCTCCTAGGACAGTCTACCCATGCAATAGGAATAAAAGCAAGAGTAAACAAATGGGACCTAATGAAATGTACAAGCTTCTGCACAGCAAAGAAAACCATAAGCAAAACAAAACGACAACCTATGGAATGGGAGAAAATTTTTGCAAGTGAAACTGACAAAGGCTTGATCGTCAGAATATATAAGCAGCTCATACGACTTAATAAGAAAAAGCAAACAACCCAATCCAAAAATGGGCAGAAGACCTAAACAAGCAATTATCCAAGGAAGAAATACAAATGATCAACAGGCACATGAGAAAATGCTCAATATCACTAATTATCAGAGAAATGCAAATCAAAACTACAATGAGGTGTCAGCTCACACCAGTCAGAATGATCGTCATACAGAAGTCCACAAATGACAAATGCTGGAGAGGCTTTGGAAAAAAAGAAGCCCTCCTACACTGTTGGTGGGAATGCAGTTTGGTGCAGCCTCTATGGAAAACAGTATGGAGATTCCTCAAAAGACTAGGAGTAGACCTACCATGTGACCCAGGAATGCAGCTTCTGGGCATATATCCAGAAGGAACCCTACTTCAGGATGACACCTGCACCCCAATGTTCATAGCAGCATTATTTACAATAGCCAAGACATGGAAACAGCATAAATGTCCATCAACAGATGAGTGGATAAAGAAGCAGTGGTATATTTATACAACAGAATACTGTTCAGCAATAAAAAATGACAACATAACGCCATTTACAGCAACATGGATGTCCCTGGAGAATATCATTCTAAGTGAAGTAAACCAGAAAGAGAAAGAAAAATACCATATGACATCACTCATATGTGGAATCTAAAGAAAAAAAAACATAAATACAAAACAGAAACAGACTCATAGACATAGAATAGAAACTTGTGGTTGCCAAGGGGGCAGGCAGTGGGAAGGGACAGACTGGGATTTCAAAATATAGAATAGATAAGCAAGATTATACTGTATAGCACAAGGAAATATATACAAGATCTTATGGTAGCTCACAGCAAAAAAAAAAAAATGTGACAATGAATATGTATATGTTCATGTATAGCTGAAAAATTGTGCTCTACACTGGAATTTGACACAATGTTGTAAAATGACTATAACTCAATAAAAAAAGTTTAAAAAAAAGAGGGAAACACTGCCATATGTGACAATATGAATAAAGCTGGAGGACATTATACTAAGTGAAATAAATCAGTAACAGAAGGTCAAATATTGTGTAATTCTACTTCTATAAGATATTCAAAATATTCAAACTCATAGAAGCAGAGAGCAAAATAGTAGTGGTCAGGGGCTGGGGAAGAGGAAATGGGGAGCTGCTGTTCAACACAGGTGAAGTTTAAAGTTCTAGTTATACCAAGTGAATAAGGTGTAGGGATCTGTTGCACAAAATTGAACCCCTAGCTAACAGTACTACTATACTATGCATTTAAAAACTTGTTAAGACGTTAGCTCTTATATTAAGTATTCTTACCACAATAAAAAAGAAAAATAGGAAAAAAAAAGAAGAAACTTATCCAGTCCTATTCTAATTTTTTTGGCCATGAGTGAATAAGGAAAAAAAAAAGATCTCTTCATTTGTGATTTGTTGTAAATACCCATCCATCCAGAAAACTCCACCTGGATATTCCAGGCAGATTTCCTTTTATCTCCATATTTGTCAAGGTCTCCCATCCACTCAGGAGATGGTGGCTCTCAGTCCCACCAAAAGGAAGAGCATTTCAATGCCTTGATGCCATCTTATCATACAACTTAGTGCTTCCCAAGAGGAAGTGAATCAAAATATGTGGCCGTCTATAAACTCTTTGGGGTTAGCAAGGGAGACCAGCCATGGAATGTTGATTTAATTGCTAAAGTCCATCTGTGGTTTCCTATTGATCTCTGGAAAGATGTTAAGGTCTAAACATATTTTGCTTATAAAGTTTCTATTGGGTCGACACAGTTATCATAGGAAGAGTGCGTGTGACACTTCTTTTGCTTGATTAAATTTCAAAAGCCCCTTCATTCATGCCTGAGAAAACTTGATTTAAAGTAAGATCTGCTGAAAGGTGCCCACTAACCCTTCTAATAAGCAAGTATAATTTTTTGTCACTTGCGGATAGCACTCAGTATGCTTTTGGGAGCATTTTCAGAGGAGACTTCTGCATGAGGTTCATTCTAGCAGAAGAAATACTTCCTGACTACTGACCTGAAGCAACTCTCCTGGATGCGCATCCTCTGTGGCAGATGCCAGATTGGCCTGTTTCCATTCCTGGGGGCTGTTCGTAAAAACAAATTTCTTTGTCTGAGAGACTCATCTCTCATGATGTTTGACCATCCCTAGACATGGCAAGGGCATAGACATCTCTGCCTTGCCTGCAACTTCTCCTGCAGACTCTTCTGATTTCTCTATCTTTTCTAGAGACTGCTCCTTATATGCATAGAATAAAGTCTACCAACATGCCCCCATGCAATATTGAACACACCATCAACCTTCATCAAAGCACTTGTTGTCATGATGCATTGATAATGTAGAAGGAATTCACCAAGAGAGATTGTTGTAGTATCTTTAATTAACATATTTGATTCAACAAACATTTATTGAATATATATGGGTAACACACTCTGGGGAATTAAAAAATGAATAAATGAAGAAGGTCCATTCTCACCTTATCATTGAATTACAAATACAAAGATAATCTTAACTGAGGGTAGGGTATAACAAGTTCCTAAAGGAGGTAAAAGCAAAGTGCTTTGGGAACACAGGGAAAGCAGCTGTATTGCACCCTAGAGGAGCCAGGGAAATATTTATGGAGAAGTGGCAAATGAGCAGAGCCTTGAAGTATGGCTAAAATTTCATTAAAAGGGGAAGAAAGTCCCTCTAATGACAAAGAGAGGAGAGCAGTTTGCACAGAAAGTCATGGAGCAGGTAGCCTGCTCACTAGGATGAAGGTTACTTAGAACAAGGTTGGTGTGAGAAAAAAAACAGGAAAGTGTATTGTCACTGCCTATAGAAATTCCTTAGGAGTGACCTTTGTAATACAAGCAGAGAGGAGTCATTGAAAATCATCAGCAAAGAAGTGACACGGTCAGAGTTGTACCTTATGAACAACACTGCAGCTGTGTGTCAGGATGGAAGGGAAAGTCTGAAATAGAGATAAGACAATAGGCCTCTGTGATGTACTAAGTGATATAAAGGGATTAAATTAGACGAAGACCAATAGGAAAAGGGGGAAAAAGAGAGCATTGAGAGTCTTGGTGGCAGGATTAAATGCTGCGTTGATTTTTGCATTATGCATGTAGTCAGTCAACAAACAGTCATTGAACAGCCACTAAGTGAGAGGCATTACATTGAGTGATGAGGATGCAACAGGGAAAGGATATATAGTTTTTGCTTCTAGGATCTTACAGTCTTGGATGGGACAGTAATGAACAAACATGTAACAACACAAGAAAGAGCAGTAAATATGAAGCAGTGTTCCAGAAGGGGGAATGGCATATAGAAAGTTCAAAGGTGGGACAGAGTAAGCCTGGTATATTTAAGGAACTACAAGTAATTCAGCCTGACTGAAGCATGAAGTGTAAGGCAGCAAGTGGAAAGAGACTGGAGGTGTGATTAACAGGGACAATCGTAGATAACAATGGATTCTGTAAAGCACACTGAGAGTCTGTGATTGATACTGAGAAGGGAATGGCATGACATATTCTGCTTCAAAAAGTGAAGGATTTTAGGAAGAGGACATGAGTGGCTAGGATTTAAAAAATAAGGGCAGGGGGTGAGTGGAAAGGAAGAAAGTCAATGGCAATTAGAAACTTGTAAAAACCCAAATGTTTTAAAATTTTAACCATTAGGAACTCAGGATTTTCAAGAAAAAAGGGCTTGAGAAGAGAAAGGAAGATAGGTGTTACCACATCATTTTTTAAGAATTTATGAAACCAAAGGAGAAAGGATGGATTAGATAATTGTAAAAGAAGAAGCAAGATTGGGGAAAGGATTTTCTTTTGTTCAAAAAGAGCAGAGACATGAAGATTTTACCACGTGAAAGGAAGAAGCTCAAAGAAGAGATTGGATGCAAGTGATGTTGAAGAAAACACTGGATGGTGCAGAGAAGAAATGGTGTCAAGATGTAATAAGGACCTTTTTCTCTCAAAAGCCCAGATTCTAAGCTAGAAAAGCCCTATTCTGATTACCCATACTCATTTAAGAAAAAATTAAATAAATATAAAATATTTTGCAGAAATGTTACTGCAAAAAAAAAAAAAGAATCTGATGGAGAATTCCACCACATAAAAGATTCGTTTAATAAGACCTTGGTGTTAGTAGAAGCCTACAGAACTATGCAGGGTCCATCTTCCAGTTTTAAAAGAAGGTAATTTCAGCAAGGATTATTTAATGTTTTGGCCAAAAAAAAAAAAAAATCCAAACAAACAAAACCTGCAAAAAAGGCATTATGCTTTTTTCTCTTAAGTTGATGAAAACCTATTAAAGTTTCCTCCACCCACCCAAAAATGATTTGTAAGGTTTAGATCATGGTTCCTGCTCCATTAAGCTTAACTGGACAATACGGTGTCCTTGCTGGGTCTCTCCTTTCTTACAGGATACAAAAGATACCTCAGGCCAGAAGAATAAGACAGCCAGCTGAGAGCACAGCTGGAGGTCTGGACTGTCTGGCCTGGCTGTCAAGGATCAAATGTCCTTCCTTTGTACTCTGTCTTTTTTTTTTTTTTTCTGCCAGGCAAACACCCAACACTTGAAAAATGTTTTGATGGGAATACACCCAACACTTGAAGGAGAAGCCTTCCAACAACGATGTACTGGTTGGAGATGGATCCTTCATCTCGAGTTAAGCCTTTAGATGACTGTAGCCCCAGCTACATCTATTTAAAAAAAGAAAAAAAACACAACTCTTTATTGAAGTATGATTGACATGTAATATACACAAATATATTTAATGTACACAATTCTACGAGTTTGGGAATAAGTATACACTTGTGAATCAATTACTACCATTAAGGTTATAAACATATTCATCACCTCCTGAAGTTTCCTCCTGTTTCTTTATTTTTTTGGTGCGTTAAGAACCCCTTAACATAAGGTCTACTCTCAGCAAATTTAAGTATACAATATAGTACTGTTAGCTGTAGGCACTGTGCTGCATAGCAGATCTCCAAAATTTGTTTATTTTGCATTACTGAAATTTTTTGGGCTTTGAACATCACCTCCTCATTTACTCCTTCTCTCAGCCATTGCAGCAACAGTTCTATTCTCTGCTTCTATGGGTTTGACTATTTTAGATTCCACAAGTAAGTGAGATCATACATTATTTGTTGTTCTCAGTCTGGCTTATTTCACTTAGCATGGTGTCCTCCAGGTCCATTCATGTTGTTACAAACGGCAGACTTCCCTTCTTTAAGACTGAATAATATTCCATTGGATGTACAGAACACGGTTTCTTTTTTTTATTACTTTCTTTACTATTCTTGAGATACAATTGACATACAGCACTGTATCAGTTTAAGATATACAGAATATTGACTTACATATATTGTGAAATGATTACCACAGTAAGTTTAGTTAACATCCACCATCTCATATAGATACAAAAAAAAATGTTTTTTCCTTGTGAGGAGATCTTTTAGGAGCCACTGTTAGAAGCCTTCAAATATATCATACAGCCTTGTTAACTATAGTCACCATGTAATACATTATCCTCTAGTAGTTACTGATCTTACAACTGGAAGTTTGTACCTTTTGGCCAGTTTCTTCCAGTTTCTCCACCCCAAGCCCCTGCCTCAGGTAACCTCAAATCTGACGTCTTTTCTATGAATTTTATTTTTAGATTCAACATGTGAGATCTTATAGTATTTGTCTTTATTTCACTTAGCATAATGCTGTCAAGGTCCATCCATGTTGCCATAAATGGCAAGATTTCTCTATTTTTTATGGCAGAATAGTATTTCATTTTATATTTTTACCACAACTTCTTTATCCATTTATGCATTGATGGACACTTTAGGGTGTTTCTGTGTCTTAGCTATTGTGAATGATGCTGCAATGAACAAAGAGGTGCAGATATCTCTTAGTGTTTTCATTTCCTTTGATAAATACCCAAAGTGGAATTGCTGGATCATATAGAAGTTCTCTTATTTTTTAAAAGAAACTCCATACTGTTTTCCATAGTGACTGCACCAATTTATATTTCCACCATTAGGGTACAAGGTTTTTGGGGGGGGGGGGTTATTTGTTTTTTGTTTTTTTTTCTTGCCAGCATTTGTTCCGCTTGTATTTTTTTGATGATAGCTGTTCTAACAGGTGTAAGGTGATACCTCTTTGTAATTTTAATTTGCATTTCCCTAATGATTAGTGACACTGAACATCCAACAAATGGCGTATCTGTTGGCCATTTGTATACCTTCTTTGGAAAAATGTTTATTCAGTTTCTTTGGCCTTTTTTTTTTTTTTTTTTTGAATTATTTTTTTTTTGCTACTGAATTGTATGAGTGCTTTATATATTTTGGATATTAACCCCTCATTATATCTAGGATTTCAAAATATTTGTTCCATTCTATAGGTAGTCTATTCATTTTGTTAATGGCTCCCTTTGCTGTTAATAAATGTTTGAGTTTGATGCCGTCCTACTTGTAAAATTTTTATTTTGTCACCAGAACTTTAGGTGTCATATCTAAAAAATATTATTGCCCAGACCTATGTCAAGGAGTTTTTTCTATGTTTTCTTCTAGAAGCTTTGTGGCTTTTATTCTTACTTTTAAGTCTTTAATGAACTTTGAGTCAATTTTTGTGAGTGGTATAAGTTAGGGGTCTAGTTTCATTCTTTTATATGTGAATATCAATTTTCCTAGTACCATTTATTGAAGATATTCTGTTTTCTCCACTGAATATTCTTGACTCCCAGGTCATTTAAATTGACCTTATATGGATGGGTTTGTTTCTGGGCTCTTGATTTACTTCTGTTTTTCAATGTGTCTGTTTTTATGCAAGGGCCACACTGTTTTAATTACTTTAGCTTTATAACATAGCTTGAAATCAGGGAATGGGATGCCTCCACTGTATCCCCTTTTTTTTTTTTTTTTTTCTTCAGAGTTGCTCTGGCTATTCAAGGTCTTTTTTGGCTCCATATAAATTTTGTGTTTGTTTCTTCTACTTCTGCAAAAAAATGCCATTGGAATTTTGATAGTGATTGCATTGAAGTTATAGGTGTCTTTGGATAACACAGGCATTTTAACTATTTTAATTCTTCCAATCTGTGGCACTGGATACTTTTTCACTTATTTGTGTCTTCTTTGATTTCTTTTATCCATGTCTTACAGCTTTCAGTAACAGATCTTTCACTTCCTTCCTTAAATTTATTCCTAAGTATTTTATTATTTTCCATGCTGTTATAAATTGAATCATTTTCTTTATATATTTTTCAGATTATTAGTTGTTAGTGTATAGAAACTACTGATTTTTGTATGGTAATTTTGTATCCTGAAATTTTACTGAATTCATTGATTAGACCTAACAGTTTGTTGGTGGAATCTTTGGGATTTCCTAAATATAAATTCATGTCATCTACAAATAGATACAATTTTACTTTCCCTTTTCAATTCTAGTAACTTATTTCTTTTTCCTTCCTGAATGCTCTGGCTAGGGCTACCAACATTATGCTGAATATGAGTTGTGAGAGTGGGCACCTTTGTCTTATTCCTGATCTCAGAGGGACCGTTTATAGTTTTTCACTACTGAGTGTGATACTTGTGAAATTCTTATATATAGCCTTTATTATATTAAGGTATATTCCTTCAATACCTAATTTGTTAAGAGTTTTTATCATGAATAGATGCTGAAATTTGCCAACTGCTTTTTTCGACATCTATTGAGATGATGATACGATTTTTCTTTCATTCTATAAATGTAATGTATCACATTTATTGATTTGCATATGTTGGACCATCCTTGCATCCCAGGCATAAATCCCACTGGATCATGGTGAATGATAAATTTAATGGAAATTGAGTTTGTTGGTATTTTATGAGAGTTTTGCATCTATATTCATCAGAGATACTGTACTGAGATTTTCTTTTCTTGTAGTGTCCTTTTCTGGCTTTGCTATTAGGGTACTGCTGGCATCATAAAATGAGTTTGGGAGTGTTCCCTCCTCTGATTTTTTTTGGAAGAGGTTGAGAAGGGCTGGTATTAAGTCTTTTTAAAATATTTGGTAAATTTCACTAGTGAAGCCATCCATCCCAGAACTTTTCTTCACTTGAAGATTTTTGATTACTGCTTCAATATCCTTACTTGTAACTGGACTGGTCATATTTTCTACATCTTCCTGATTTGTTCTTTATGAGTTGTATGTATCCAGGGATTTTTCCATTTCTTCCAAGTTGTTCAGTTTGTTGGCATATAGTTCATAGTAGCTTCTTATGATCCCTTGTATTTCTTGGGTATCAGTTATGAAAATTCCATTTTCATTTATAATTGTGGAGATTTGGGTTCTCTTTCTTATTTCATTGGTTAGTCTAGCTAAAGATTTGTCAATTCATTTATTTTCAAAGAATCAACTCATAGATTTGTTAATTCTTGCTATTGTTTTACTGTTCTCTGTTTCACTTCTTTCCACTCTAATCTTTGTTATTTCCTTTCTTTTTACTACCTTTGGACTCAGTTTTTTCTTCTTTTTCTAGTTCCTTGAAGGATTAAATTAGGTTGTTTATTTGAGATCATTTATGCTTCGTAATGTGGGTGTTTCTTGCTGTGAACTTCTCTCTCAGCACTGCTTTTTCTACATCCCATAATTTTGGTATGTTGTGTTTCCATTTTTCTTTCTAAAGATACTTCTTATTTCCTTTTAATTTCTTCTTTGATCCATTGGTTGTTCAATATAATGTTGTTTAATTTCCACATACATATAAGTCTCCATGTTTTTCTCCTGTTACTGATTTCCAGTTTCATACTACTGTTGTCAGATAAGCTATTTGGTATGATTTCAATCATCTTGAATTTGCTGAGATTTGTTTTGTGACCTAACATATGGTCTACACTAGAAAATGTTCCATGTACACTTGGAAATACTATGTATTCTATTATTGTCAGAATGTTTTGTATATGTCTTAGGTACTTTGATAATCCATTCTCAACAATGGATAGGTCATCCAGACAGAGAATCAATAAGGAGACAGTGGATTTGAACAACACTATGGACCAAAGTCCCCAACTAATACTGTATTGCTAGTTATATCTCCTTTTTGTTCTGTTTTTATTTTATAAGTTTAGGTGATCCAATGTTGGGTTCATAAATATTTAAAATTGTTATATCTTCTTGATGGATTGACCCACTTATCATTATATAATAACCATCTTTGTATATTTTTAACATTTTTAGATTGAAGCCTATTTTGTCCAATGTAATTAAGCTACCTTTGCTTATTTTTGGTGACCATTTGCTGGATATAGCTTTTTCTGTCCTTTTACTCTCAGTCTGTGCACCTCTAAGACTAAAGTGGGTCTCTGTAGTTAGCATATTACTGAATCTTGGGTTTTTTTTTTAATCCATTCAGACATTCTATATCTTTCAATTGAGCATTTAATCTATTTACATTTAAAGTAATTACTGTTAGATTAAGACTTAATATTCCCATTTGTTTGTTGTTTTATGGCTGTTTGGTAGATTCATTTTTCTTTGTTTCTTATCCTGCTGTCTTATTTGTGTTTTCATGTGTTTTGGTATTAGTATCCTTTGACTTATTTTTTACTGAAATATAGTTGGTTTACAATGTTGTGTTACTTTCTGGTGTACAGCATAGTGATTCAGTTATACATATATAGATACATACTCATTTTCATATTGTTTTCCATTATCAGCTATTCCAAGGTATTGAATACAGTTCCCTGTGCTATACCGTAGGGCCTTGCTGTTTATCTATTTTATGTATAGTTGTTGGAATCTGAAAATTCCAAACTGTCAATTTATTTCTCCACCCATTCCCTCCTGGTAATAAGTTTGTTTTCTATGTCTATGAGTCTGTTTCTGTTTTGTAAATAAGTTCAGTTTTCTCACTTTTTTAGATTCCACATACAAATGATATCATATGGTATTTTTCTTTCTCTTTCTGGCTTACTTCACTTAGAATGACAGTCTTCAGTTCCATCTATGTTGCTGCAAATGGCATTATTTTATTATTTTTGTGGCTTAGTAGTATTCCATTGTATACACACATACTACATCTTCTTTATCCAATCATCTGTCAATTAACATTTAGATTGTTCCCATGATTTGGCTATTGTAAGTGCTGCTTCTGTGAACACTGGGGTGCATGTATCCTTTTGAATTAGAGTTTTCTCTAGCGCTATGCTGAGGAGTGGGTTTGCTGAATCATATAGTAAGTCTATTTTTAGTTTTTAAATGAATATCCTTGCTGTCCTCCATAATGGCTGCACCAAAACACATCACAGTTAGGAGGATTCCCTTTTCTATACATGCTCTCCAGTATTTATTATTTGTGGACTTTTTAATGATGGCCATTCTGATTGGTGTGAGGTGATACCTCATTATAGTTTTGATTTGCATTTCTCTAGAAAAAATGAGCATTTTTTCCTGTGCTTATTGGTCATTTGTATGTCTTCATTGAAGAAATGTTTGTTTAGGTCTTGTGCCCATTTTTGGATGGGGTTGTTTATTTATTTTTTGTTATTAAGTTGTATGAGTTATTTGTACATTCTGGAAATTAAGCTTTTGTCAGTCACATCGTTTGCAAATATTTCTCCCACTCCATAGATTGTCTTTTTGTTTTGTTTATAGTTTCCTTTGTTGTACAAAAGCTTATAAGTTTAATTAGGTCCCATTTGTTTATTTTTGCTTTTATTTCAATTGCCATGGTAGACTGCTTTAGGAGAACATTGCTAAGATTTATGTCAGAGAATGTTTTATCTATGTTTTCTTCTAGAGTTTTATAGTGTCTTGTCTTGTGTTTACATATTTAAACCCTCTTGAATTTATTTTTGTGTATAGTATGAGGGAGTGTTCTAACTTCACTGATTTACATGGCAGCTGTCCAACTTTCCCAACACTGCTTGCTGAAAAAACTGTCTTTTCTCCACTGTATATTCTTGTCTTTTTTGTGCTTTGACTTCTTAATCATGCTCTTTTATGTAATGTACAGGTTTTACCCTTGTGGTCACCATGAGGCTTACAAAAACACCTTAGAATTATAAAATCTAATTCTAAACTAACAACTTAATGTCTACAGCATTCCTAAACTTCTCCTCTCCCTAGGCAGTTTAGGTTATTGATATTACAGTTTGCAGATTTTCTTTTGTTTATTTAATAACACATTATTATAGTTATGGTTATTTTTACTATTTTTAACTTTCAAAGTACAGTTGTAACTGAATTATGCACCACCATTACCACATTACAGAATCTAACTTTCACTATATATTTACCATTTCCATTAAGTTTTATGCTATCTTCTTATGTTTTCACCAGTTAATGTCTTTTACTTCCACTCAAGGAACTCCCTTTAGCATTTCTTATAAGGCAGGTCTTTCAGTGATGAATTCCCTCAGCGTCTGTTTGTTCAGAAAAGTCTTTATCTTTCATTTCTGAAAGACAGCTTTGCTGGGTACAGAATTCTTGGTTGACATATTGTTTTTTCTTCCCATATTTTGAATATAGCATCTTATTTTCTCTTCTGGCCTGAAAAATTTCCGTTGAGAAATCTGCCTTATTATTTTGGGGGTGTTCCTTTCTATGTAACTTGTCTTTTCTTTTGCTGCTTTCAAAATGTTTTCTTTGTCTTTGACTTCTGACAATTCAATTATTATGTGTCTCAGTAGTAGCCCTATTCAGGTTCAACTGATTTGGTTCTTTGGACATCATGGATCTGAAAGTCCACTTCCCTCTCCAAGTTTGGAAAGTTTTCAGCCTTTATTGCTTTAAATATTCTTTCTGCACCTTTTTTTTTCTCTTCTCCTGGGAGAAATGACTCGTGTCCCTTGTTCTGTGGCCAAATGGGGACATCTGCCTTGCTCTGCTGACAGTCAGTGTTGTCACGTGGGCTCTCCATTTAAGAGCACCATTCAGGAATTGAAATGCTGGGTTATGCAACTCCAAAATGCTCAGGTCAGACTTCCTGGTTGGGTGAGGCTGGGATCTACATACTTAGTGATACACAAAGCTCTGACTCAGCTCCACTGCCTGATGTGGGTAGGAGTGGGGGCAAACCAGGCTCCTGGGCCAGTATGGCAATTTACCTGAGCTCCCAAAACAGAAATTCCTGTGCCCTATGGAGTTTCCAGATCAGATTGCATCACTATCTTGGCTCTACCATTGAACAAAGATGCTGGTTGGTACTACCACTTAAGCACTGCAGGATGGAATCTGCTCTGCCAAGATCTGAGTGCTGATTGTTACAAGTCCCTTCCCCCTTCACCATCACACTCAGTTTGCCAGTGGTCAAGACCCCAAAGAGCTTTGCCAGCCTTGGAGTTGGTTCTGCCCCCCAACCTGGGTAAGGGAGCTAATTCATTGCCCTGCTCACTGCTGAGGGTAGCTTCAAGGAAGTCTGACCAGGAAGTCTATTCAACCAGCAGTGCTGGTGTATAGTGAATATTGATCAGGGATTCTTTTATGTAGAAGTTTTTCTGCCTTTTCCCTCTATCCAATCTGTAATCTAGTCTTTGAACTATTTTTTAATTTAACTGTGAAATATATCACATTTGCAAAACATTGTATATAAACCTCATGTATAGTTTAAAGAGCAGTCATTTAAAAAATACCCATCACTGAACTCAAGAAGTTTAATGTTGCCAATACCTTTGGAAAACCCTCTGTGACCATCCTTAAACACGTTTCCTTTCTTTCCCTTCAGGGTTAAACACTATTCTATGTTAATTGTTCTCTTCTTTTCCTTTATGATTGTATTTTCTATATGTACAACTCTAATCAATTGATTTTACTAGTTTTACCTCTTTCTGAACTCAGATAAATGTATGCATTTCTGTGTATTTCTCTGTTCCTTAAAATAGGGTTCATACATGTTGATGAAAGTCACTCTTCATTTCATTTTCAGCTCTTGCATAGTATTTCTGTATTTTGATATTCCACAATATATTCACCTAGGTTTCTGTCATTAAGCATTGTGGTTTTGTTTTACTATTACAAACATGTTGTTGTGAACTATGAAGATACGGTTCTCCATTCATCTCTCCAGCTGCAAAATCTGTAAGCTCTAACAGCCCATTTGCTCCACTATTATTATTTTAGGAATAGTTGCATGAGTAAATAGCCCTGGATAGATTGGGTTAGTGACTTACTCTAGAACTAATTCATTTATGTTCTCATATACTAAAAGTAGAGGCTTCCCCTTCCCTGAAGACATCCCAGGGTAAAAAGGATATAGATGCCTCCTTCCTCTCCCCTGAAAGAAATGCTTACATTTCAGGCTAATAAATAGTGTCACTCTCTGGAAGGGAGAACAGACAGGTTTGTCAGCAGCCCTTATATAGGATTAGAGTTTCTTATTCTCAGCGTTCCTCCACATAATGCATTTTTATTTCTTATACGAGCAGCACCCAGCCCTCACCACATCATCCTGTGGGAATTGAGGGCTACAGTATTACTTTGTTACTTTTGCTGTGAATAATAAACTATCTTTCCTCTTAATTCTGGTGCTTCATGTCTTTCTAGTAGCATCTATGAAACTGACTGAACTTGTTAGCTTGCAAGCAAGATGAAATCTCAGATGCTTTCACAGTTCCTGACTTGATGGTTTAACAAGAACATTGTGGTACACGTCTCTTGAAGCACTTATTCAAGAATTTCGGGGGGGGGGGGCGCGTATACCTAGAAGCAGAATTGCTATGCACTAGATAATGTCAAGTTGTTTTTTAAAGTGGTTAAACCAATCTACACTGCACTCAAGAATGTTAAAGAGCTTTTGGGTTACATATCTTCACCAAAGCTTGGAATTCTCACTTTATTCAGTTATTATCAACCCTTTTGGTGTGAAAAATCATCTTGTTGTGGTTTTAATATGCTCATTTAATGCAGCTAAGTAATTTTTCACATATATAGTAGCAATTTTGTTTCCTCTTCTAAGGAAGACTAGTTCATGGTTTTGTTCCATGTTTCTACTGGGTTGATTGTCTTTATCTAGTTAATTTCTATGAGTTCTTTATATTTTTTGGAGCCTAGTCACTTATTAGTTAATGGCTTGCAAATACCTTCCCCCAGTTTTTTGCTTTCATTTTCTGTGTCATGTCTTTTGATAATCAGAAAATCTTACCATTAATATAGTAAAATTTGTCAGTCCTTTTCTTTTTTATTTTTGCTTTGGGGTCTTAGTTAAGAATCACTCCCTACTCCTAAGATTATAAAAAATATACATTGTCTTTTGAAATGTAATGTTTTGTGTTTAACACTTAAATCCTTGAACCACCTAGAATTGATTTCTGTGTATGTTATGGGGGAAGAATCAACTTTAGTTTTTCCCATGTGGATAAGAAATCATGGAAGTACAACTTATTGGATTGTCTATCCTTTTCATGCTGAGCTATACTGCCAATTCCATCATATATCAGATTTTCACATATACATTGGCTTGTTTCTGGACTGTTATGTTCCACTGGTGTATTTATCACTCTCTGCCTCAATGCTAATTATTATACATTACTATAGTTACATAATTACTGTAACATTATAATAGCTTGATAGCTGGTATGTCAAATGTGTCCCTAACTCCTCAAATATGCACTTGCTTTTCTAAATATATTGTAGAATCAACTTGTCAAATTCCACAATAGAAGGCAACTATTTTAATTAAATTTCTTTTTTTTTTTGGTGTATGTTGAACATTTATTATAACTAATTGGCAATGTCATAAGACAACGCTCACGTGGCCTGAATATTGGTCACAATCACAACAAAGCTTAATCCAGCCCAGCATACAAATGAAAGTGTAAACTGTGAAGACATGTTTACTGTGAAGACATGTTTACATATATAGAAGTATGTATAAAAGTGACACTGAAATAACTGTATAGCCTTAAAAAATATAGGGCCCACTAATGCCATTTTATCTCATTCAACTCAACTTTCGTATGAAAGGTGGTGTTTACGACTTCTGATAAGTAGGCAGTGTCGTGGAGGGGAAGGAAGCTGCCCTAACGTTTGCTCTGTTTCTAAGTGGAGAGAAGCAATAGGGGGGCAAAATAAATTTGGCTGTAACAAGCACCCTTGCTTTAGACAATGACTTATGCAACACTTTGTGAAGAGAATAACACACTTTTCACAAGAAACTGTTACTAAAAATCCCTGGTAAGTCAACATTTCCGTTTTATTTTGGGGGCATCAAAAATAATCCAACTAAGTGACTAAATGATTATGACCACTAAAAATTTATCTCAGGAGTCAAATATTCCTTGGCCTTAAAAACAACATACTTACTATTATTGAAACAGCTGATCTCTGTTCCCCGTCCCAGGTTCAGAAGTCTTTTAAACAATTTTTAGTGTAAAACAGCATCATTACATTTTAGTCTTTTGTGTATTCCCTTTGTTTTAAGGTATTTAGTTTCTAATAAGGGTCTTTGGTATAAATTTATTTTTCTTTAAAGTTTCAACATACAGTGAAATTTTCCTTCATTTGATATATGACATGTCAATTCCCTTTATTCTCATATATACTGAAATGCTGCACTGGTCTTTGGTTTCATAAAATCAGGTTTCACATAATTTAAGTTTCTTTTGCCAAAGACAGTAAGTAATAAATTGCCTGATCTTGTCATTTTCATAGATGCACATAATCAGATTAAGAGAAAGAGACCTATAAACTTTAAAATAGGAAGAAAAGTTACTTTTCTTTTTCTGCATTCATTCTAATTCCTATGTAAGTCCCTTGTTATCACTTGATTAACCAAAGTTCCCTTTAAAAAAAAGTTGTGTAGGCCTGAATGAAGCAGCTTAGCAGAACTGTAACGCTGACAAGACGTCATCTTACACCATTAGCTAACATGGACTTGAAGACAGTGACCATCTACAGGGTGTGAAATGCCACAAGAAGTCATCAACAGGGGAGGAGAGTTATGTCAGTCCAATTTCTTCAGGAACACTACGTGGGGTTTCAGCTTCCTCCTGCAGTAGATCAGCCCGCTCAATTGCTTTAAGGACATTTTTCTTGGATGCTTCCCGAACTTCCCCTCCCAAAAGAAACTCATCCAAAACAAGCCTTCTCAAAATTAAAGATGACATCAAGTTCACACACACTGCCAAAATACTTGTCAAGTAATTCCACATAACGATGAATTATTTCCAGGGTAATTAGTTCATTGTCCTGACCCTCAATACCACAGCAAAAATACAGACTGGCATATCTTTTGCAAACAATTTTCAGATCTCGCCATTCAAGAAAGCTGCACATTTTAGGTTTCCGTGCTAAAACGGTTTGAACAAGTTCTCTTGTGATCTTTTTCTTCTCTTTGTCTGATAATGGGACTTACCATTTCTGCAGTCGAAGCTTTCCCTGACGACTAAAAAGCAACCTAAACTGCATGGCGGCCGCGGGCCGCGGGGCTTGGCCGGCGGCGGCGGCGGCAGCAGCGGCTGAGGGCAAGGCCCCTGTCGCTGAGCTGAGGAAGCGAAGCCGTGTTGCTGTGGGGAGCTTAATTAAATTTCTATTAGAAACGTATTTAGTCACACATTGATTTGGAGAAAATTGCTATGTTTAAAATATTGCTTATATCTAACCATAACCATATCTCTTCTTTTATTTAGACTTCAGCAGTAACATCTTGCACATCTTTTGTTAGATTTGTACTGATACTTTGTCTTTGATGTTGTTGCTTTTACTGTCGAAAATGGCATCTTCTTCTTAAATTGCATTTTCTACTTTATTGCTAGAATATAGAAGTAAATTGAATTCTGATACATTAATATTGCTAAACTCATTAATTTTAATAATTTGTCAATTATTGTGAATTTTGATCTAAAAATGTGTTACCTACTAATGGTGATATTTTTCCTTTCCTTTCCAATCCTTGTGATTTTTATTTATTCCTCTTTTCTTAGATTACTGACTAATACCTTCTGGAAAATACTGTATAAAAATGGTGATAGCTGACTTTCTTGGTTTTATTTCTCTGTTTCAAGGGAAATGCTTTTAAAATTTCCCATTGAGTGTGGGTGTAACATGCTTCTTTTAAAAGTTAAGAATATTTCCTTCTATTCTTGGTTTGCTGAGGGACATACAAATTTTGACTTTTATAAAGTGCTTTTTCCTTATCTAGTGAGATAACCACTCATGTAGCAAATTACCCTAATAAAATGAACTCTTCAGTGTTGATACAAAGTTACATCTTTGCACTAAACACAACTTAATTTTTTATATATTGGAGAATTTGGATTGTAATTTTCAAATTTTTATATCTATTTTTATGAATTGGAAGCTTTATATCTAGTTTTAAGAATGAGAATAACCTGTGGATCTTTTTTTCTCATGTTGTCCATTTCTAATTTGAGCAACATGGTCATTTCAGCTTCATTTAATTCAACATCAGGTTTTTGAATGCCTTTTTTTGTGCTAAGCACAGTTCTGATGCTTTGGAGAAAGCACATTAAACAGTCAAGATCCCTGTTCTTACCATTTAACATAGAAAAACATAATGATAAATGGAATAAATAATTAAGCTCTATAGTATATTAGAAGATGTTATGTACTTTGGAAAGAATAGCACATGGACCAAAAATGGATCAGGGAAGCAAGGGAGGGAGGTGAGTTACAATTTCTAATAGAGTGGTTAGTGGAGTTGTCATGGAGAAGGTGACATTTGAGCAAAGCTTTGAAGAAGGTGAGGACATGAGACATGTGGGTATCAGAGACAAAAGCATTGCAGACAGAGGGTCAAGTTACTACAGAGATCCTGAGGTATGCATGTCCATCAGGTGTCCAGAAACATCAAGATAACTGAGTGGCTGGAGAGGGTAAGTGAAGATAAGAGTCATGCAGTATGTAGTCAGAAAGGCAGTATAGTCAGGTTCTGTAGGGCCTTGGGACTGTAAGAACCTGGTCTTTCTCTGCGAGAGACCAGGAGCAGCTGTAAGGTGTGAGCAGGAAGATGACATGATGTCTTACATTTTAGGAGCACTACTCCAGCTACTGTACTGAGAAAAGACTACAGGGAGGCAGAGAAAGAAGCAGGGACATGTCAGGAGATTATTCCAATGATCCAAGCAGGAGACTAGGGGAACTGGCAGTGGGAGTGATGAGAACTGCTCAGATAACAGATATTTTTTTGAAAGTGGATCCAGTAGAGTTTCCTGACAGATTGGATGTGGGGTGTGAGAAGAAGGAAGGAATAAAGAATGGTTCCAAGGTTTGAGTATGAGCAACTGGAATGGGGAAGACCAAGTAAGTAGGGCAGGCTTGGTGGGGAGTCGGGGGAAATCAGAAACTTAGTTATAGACGTTGAGTTTGAAAAGCACCTTAGACATCCAAGTGGGGGTGCCTCGTGTCAGTCAGATGTATGAGTCTGGAGTTCAGGCAGGAGGGAGGTATGTGTTTATGAGTGAATCTGAACCAAGAATTGGATGTAGAGAGAAATAAGAGCTAAGCATTCAGGCCTAAGAAGTCAGGGAAAAAATGATCTCACTTAGGAAACTGAGCAGTGACAAAATTTTTGTTTTTATTTTTGGGCAACCATATATGTGATAAACACGACCAACCTCTGTTTTGCCCATCTGCTGCTCTCGCGGTTCTGCCGCTATTTCGGGACAAGCAGAGCTGACCGCAAGTAACAACTTCTACCTTTTGCAAAACCCACCAATCAGCATTTACCCTGCAGCATACCTCATCTGCTTAACAACTTCTGCCTCCCCAGACCTGACTGAGGCCTGCTGGTGGGAAAGTTCATCCCAGCTCCCCTCTTTCAGACACGCCCCTTTCACTTTCAATATACCCACGGGAATAAATAACCAAGCCTGTATGCAGAAAAACGGGCTGCAGTCTAGCTGGAGATCCTTTCTGCATGTTTTCTAAAAATAGACTTGACTGTACCCTTTAGCTGTCTCTCTTTCCTTTCTTTCTCTCTGACGCTGACAAAATGTAGTATGAATTCCGGCCCTAAACCGTTCTGAATGTGAGCTTGTGGCAAGTTTTTAGGAAACGTTTTATGTTTGCCTTCTTCATTAAGATGCCTGCCATGGCAGGATATAGATACCTCCCATGTCAAGTCTCCAGGCCAACCTCTTCCCTCTCTCAGCCCTCTCATTTGATCCCTCATCACTGCTCTGGTGACCCCTCATAATGTAGGCTCTAGGTCATAGTTTGTTACCCCAGGGAAAACCTAACACTCAGAATGCGTATATTCTTTTCAATACTGGCCTACAAAGAATTGCTTTATTTTCATCACTTCAACTGCATGTTTAAAAATTATATTTAGCTATAATTTAGACATAATGACCCAGAAAATTTTCTCTAAACATCTAAACTACTACATTGCTCTGGTCAGATTTGCTGTTAGATTGGTTTTAGGTACAAAAAGTTAAAGGAGTCAGGGATTACCACAAGGATTTTGGACTAACAAAGTAATAGAGCAGTTGTTTACTGAAATGGAGAAGATTGATGAATAATTTTTCCTTTATAGAATAAGCACAGAATCAAGAGTTGAAGAAGAGCAAGGTAAAACAACTGATATTTTGATGAAGATTTCAGAACTTGCAAATACATACATATAAATCGCAAATTAGAGTCCTCTATTTCAAAGTAATCACCTCGGGAAATCTTTCATTTATTCTAATGAGGCTGACATTTCAAAATCTTTTGGGGACTTTTTTTTTCAAAGATTGTCATCAAAACCTTTGGAATATTTTTTAAATATCCTCTTGAGTAGTAAATCTCTGGTTTGTGAAAGTGAATTTGCTTTTTAGAAACAGTGAAAAAAATCATCTAGTACTGAGCCTGTTGAAAATGGTAGTTGATCAAAGTAGGGAATGATTATTTGGGATCACAAATGCATAGGACCACAATTTAATGACTGGCTTTCTACTGTGATGTCTACACTGGCTTGTGCATATCTCAGCTTAGGTGATCTATGTGTATTTACTGATGATAAGACTTTACAGCATGACCAGTGACCCTGGCCAGAGTGAGTCAAAATCATACACCATAAATCTGAATGAGTAATTGTAGGGCGGCAGAAGGATTCCACACAGTTTCTAATATATTTCGCCCCTTTGTTTATCCACTGGAGCTCAGGCTAGCCCTATTGAGGATGGTGCTTGTCAGTGGTGCTGACTTTGAATGACAAAGTCTTCACATAACCTTCAAGCAAAGCGTCAGTCCAAACCTATCACCGGTGGCCCAGGGAATCCCTCAGCAGCAATAAATGTCTCATATTCATTTTTCACTGGATAACACTACGGCTCTCAGTCCTGGAAGAAAATCGCATACAGCTCTATTACCTTTTAAATGCGCCTGATTCCTTTCCTTACTGGCTTCCCTTTAAGGGGGAAAAAAATGGGGGGTTTTGCATTTTTTTTTTCACCCATTTGGGTCATTTCTGTTTCCTTTTCAGTTAAAATGTCCTAGGTAATTGTATTATAAACAATCTTAAGGGATTCTCACACCCACTTTAACATGATTTTCGTATAACAAATATAGCTCTCTTGGCTTTTGTGACAATGTCAACAATTTTGAATCATTTTACCATTAAAGTATGATGCTGGCTGGTATAATAAAATATTTCTACTTCTCTATTTGTATAATATGTATTTTAAGAGAAAAACTATGGATTTTACATGATAGTAAGTTTCTAATGCAAAAACAGCTAATGAATATGATGTCTGACTTTCTGGACTGCATAAATCATGCATTTATAGATAGCTGAGTGATTTGTTTTAAGCTTAACCAAGTTGTGTTCCCATTTCTTCCATGAAAAGTCATGATAGTTCTGAGCTGGGTTAAAAAAATATAAAATTAAATACCACAAAATGATTATACTTACACTTAGAAAATAATTTTAAGGTGCTATAGTTTAATAGTTAAGATGTTATTTATTTAACTCATGGTTAATTCTCATAATTCTTTATTAAAATTGAAGTATAGTTGATTTACAATATTATATTAGTTTCAGCTATACAACATAGTGATTCAATATTTTTATAGATTATACTCCATTTAAAGTTACTATAAAATAATGATTATCTTTCTCTGTGTTGTGCAATATATCCTTATAGCTTATTTATTTTATACATAGTAGTTTGTACTTCTTAGTCACTTACCCCTAGGATGCCCCCCATACACCCTCTCCCCAGTGGTAACCACTAATTTGTACCCTATATCTGTGAGCCTGTTTCTCTTTTGTTCATTCCTTTGTTTTATTTTTTAATATTCCACATATAAGTGATAACATAAAGTATTTGTCTTTCTCTGTCTGACTTATTTCACTATCATAATTCCCTCTAGGTCCATTCATGTTGTTGCAAATGGCACAATTTGCAACATTTTTTATTCATATATATATATGAATTTTTATTATATATATATACCCCACATCTTTTTTATCTTCTTTTTCTTTCATCAGTTGATGGACACTTAACATTGCTTCTGTATCTTGGCAATTGTAAATGATGCTGGTATGAACATTAGGGTGCATATGTCTTTTTAAATTAGTGTTTTCTTTGGATAAAAACCCAGGAGTAAAATTGCTGGATCATGTGGGAGTTCCATTTTTAGTTTTTTGAGGAACCTCCATACTGTTTTCCATTATGGCTGCACCAATTTACATTACTTCCAACAGTGTATGAGAGTTCTCCATTCTCCACATCCTCCCCAACATTTGTTCTTTTTGATGATAGGCATTCTGCCAGGTGTGAGGTGATACCTCATTGTGGTTTTGATTTGCGTTGTCCTGATGGTTAATGATGTTGAGCATCTTTTCATGTGCCTGTTGGCCATCTGCATGTCTTCTTTAGAAATAAAGGCTATTCAAGTTTTCTGCTCATTTTTAATTACTTTTTTATATTGAGTTGTATGAGTGATTTATATATTTTGGATATTAATTCTTTATCAGTCATATTATTTGCAAATATTTTCTCCCCTTCAGTAAGTTGTCTTTAGAACAAATAACTCTAAAATTTATATAGACCCACCAAAGACCTTGGATAGCCAAAGCAATCTTGAGGAAAGAAAAATGGGGGTATCATACTCGCTGACTTCAGACTATACTCAAAGCTACAGTAATCCAAACAGTATGATAGTGGCACAAAAGCAGACACATAGATCAGTGGAACAGAATAGGGAGCCCAAAAATAAACCCATACACCTAAGATTATTTAATCTATGACAAAGAAGGCAAAATTTTGCAATAGAGAAAAAAACTATCTCTTCAATAAATAGTGCTGGGGAAAGTGGACAACTACATATAAAAGAATAAAATTAGAACATTTTGTCATGCCATATACAAAAATAAAATAAAAATGATTTAAAGACCTAAATGTAAGACTAGAAGCAATAACACTCCTAAAAG
Organism: Camelus dromedarius; assembly: GCF_036321535.1. NCBI lineage: Eukaryota > Metazoa > Chordata > Mammalia > Artiodactyla > Camelidae > Camelus > Camelus dromedarius. The sequence goes on from NC_087461.1 coordinate 16,131,580, forward strand.
AAAACAGGCATAAACTCTTTGATGTAAATTGTAGCAGTATTTCTTTGGACCTGTCTCCTAAGGTAAAGGAAACAAAATCTAAAATAAATGAAATTGGATGTAATTAAACTTAAAAATTTTTACACAACAAAGGAAACCATCAACAGAAGGAAAAGATTCATAATTCTTTTTTTTTTTAATTTTGGGACTTTTGCTATATGAAATACAAAACTGACACTGAGAATTTAGCAAAATTCACCTTATAAATTGCACAGAGATTCTGATGCCACACCAACTCAATGTACACATTTCAGCAATTTGCTTTTTAATATTTAAAACAATTTCTGTGATACACTGGGAGGGCAGAAAGGAGTCCAGGCAGAAATGTGGTTAGAAGGGCTCACCTTCACAAGAAGGGGTCCTGGACTTTCAAATGCTAGTGGCAGTGGGTCAGAGGTATCAGTCTCCTGATCATCAGCACATCCACTTGGCAAGGTGAGATGTAAATACTGGAAAATAAGTGAAGGGAAGTGACTTTAGGTGATTTCAAATTTCATGAGTGAATTCCTAGTCATGGTCAGTCTATTTGTTCAAACTACAAAGAAATATATGGCATGGACCATGTCTGCCTCTTCATCAGCTAATGGACATAATACAAGGTAAGCTAATCTAATCTGGAATCTAGTTGTTTTCAAAATTTTACATGAGAAAATCAAAAAAAAATGGAAATGTGTAGGCCGTTATGTGTTTTAAGAGATACACTGAAATTTTGATGATTGTGTATCTACACTCACACAAACACACTTTCTCAGGTGCTCTACACCAGATACAAAGGATATTGATTCACTTCAGCTTAACAAATATCCACTAAGTAGTTACTCAGGAAGGAAAGAAATAAAAATAAATGTGATTTTAATCTATTCTCCAATGACAAACCGTTACAGAATGATAAGAATTCATTATGAAGAGGCACAGAAACATAAACATTTATTATATTAAATGCAAATACAAAATACCAAAATCCTCATAAATTTGAGTGAAGGTATGCAAAATTTACATACATCTGGACAAGAACTAGAAGATAATATTGAAAAATAAGAAGTTACAGCACAGTTATTTACACATTTATTCTTTGACCTAGCAATCTGATTTTAAGAAATATATCCCAAACGTACACAGGCAAAAATGCAGAATGGCATATATATGAGATTATTTATTGTGGTCTTATTTATAATAGCAGAAGACTTGGAAATAACCCAGATGTTCAGAGAAAGAGGACTTGTTGAGTAAACTATGGGACATTCACAAATAAGAATATTCTATAGCTATAAAAAAAGAAAGAATAATGATCAATATTGATATGGGGCAGTCTTTAAAATTTATTATTAATTAAGAAAGCAAGGTGTAGAATAGCATTAATAGTTAGGAAATTAGAAAAATATCAATATATTTATTTATAGTTATGTTTCACTTATTTTTTTAACAATCACTGGCAAAAACTAATAAAAGCACTGAGCTACATTGGAAGAAAGAGCAGATGGAGGGGACACAGATTGAATTGACACTTCATGAAAATAATTTATTATTTTGGCTTCGGAATCTGTACATGCTTTATGCAAACTAAAAAATAAAATCAAAAGGCAAGAAAAATAATTCCTAAATACAAAAAATAACCTGAAAGGAATTATCCTGTACATACAAATAAAATATAAAGTTAATGGTATAACCACACTGGCAATTGAATTTCTTCACCTGACTTTAAAACACAGTATTTTGAAGGAATTCTAGAGACATTGCATGAAACAGTATGTAATCTACCGTGGACTGCTTCTATAAGTAGTTTTAATGCACCCTCTCTTAGTCTTATAATTATATAAAACACAAATTTCATGAACCACTAGTAAAAGAAAACACTCAAGAAATAATAAAATAGTTTGAAGGACAGAAAAAGTTGGTGACTTTTTGTTAGTATTTCTTTCAGAGACTTTATCAAGAAGAAAGGTTAAAAAAACCCCACTATTTTCAGACAGTGGGCTAGTATCTCCCCCTGCAAAAAATAATTCTCATATTTAAGTACACTAAAATTTTTACTGTATGTTAATTCCTCCTTAAGAAGCAAAATTAAGCACCAATATTAATATTAGTAGAGCAGTAATCAGAACCATAATTCAACTCATAACTGCCCAAATTAGTCATTTGGAGTTTTAGACATAATTTATTGACAAATTCATTTTTAATATTTCTCTGAGATCTCATTCCTTTAGAACAACCTTAATTTTTATTTAAAATAATTTTAAATGGGTCTTCATCACCTGTGCTATGTTCTACCCAACATTCTCTTCCAACGTGACTTTTAAAACATTATACAAAATGACAAATCAGTTGGTGAAAGTATACTTTTAAAATATCATAAATCAAAGCAAAAAAAATTTTTAAACATCAAAAAAGAAAATAAAAAAGGACAAAATAATGAACTAGGTTAATAGTAAAATATGTCAAAGTAGTCTTTCAAGAAAATGTCTGAAACCAATAGTAAACAATCAATATTTTGGAAATCATTAAATTTTGTATCAATAAGGACATTAGTTTAAAAGCCTTTGGAAATTTCTGATAAACATGGCTTTAAAATTTCAAAATTTCATGATAGCCGGAGTTAATGTCGTAAGGTAAGGGAGGAACCCAGTGTACACCTGAACTAACCCGAATTAACTCAAGTTCTAAATAATGTCACAATGTAAACATCTGTTGATTTGGTATCTAGGTTATTACCTTCCAAAACAAAATAAGGAACCCTCCAAAAACAAACAAAAAGTTTGGCTTCCAGTGCACTTAAAATTTGGGTGTCTGCCTGATGTAAGCAGAAAAGAAATGTCTTTGACGGGTAATAGGTGACCCACAGAATGGCTCAGAGGACTGAAGAAGTGTGAGACTATACAGCTAGGAAAACCACTGACAGGTCTGGTGAGGGCGTTGCTGCTACACTCCCAATGCCCCAGCCCTGTTCAGTCTATGCTGCCACCAGCATCACTGCCAACCACTGCCCCCACAAGGCTCCCATCTCAAAATAAATGGCAGAGGTGTTCCTTTGGAAGAACCTAAACCATGTATCCACGACTTACCTGCAAGAGAATCTGCAAGGGAAAGGAAAGATCCAGCATGTTTAACAGTAGGAGACGGGCTTTTCTTCCTACCAAGACTCATAACAGAAGGATTTCAGATGCTGGGTTGATTTGAAAAAAAAAAAAAAAAAAAAAAAAAAAAGGCAAATACCCTCTCCAAGATGATTCTGGCAGGACTCTGGCAAGACAGGCAGATCCAGAGTTACAATAACCTCTTAGCAGGATGTATTGCATTATTTATTTACTTGTGTTTCCTCCACTAAGTAAAAGCTTCTTGAAGGTGCCAGCTATGTCTCAATCACACATTTGTCTTTAGTGCTTGGTACAGTCTAACATGTTAACATACAGTCTAACATTTAGTGCTTGGTACAGTCTAACAGTCTAACTTGGTACAGTCAACATTCTGAGTAAATAGAGGAATGAATGAGTGAATGAATATGACTAGCACTCTTACTCCACAGTGGTCATAGGCTTAGGGTGGATAGCTAATTTAGTTTCCTTGTCATAGTTGTCTAGAGCAGAGGTTGAAGCTTAAAAATCCGACGATATTTTGGAACACTTACTGGTGATAACTGTCTCTTCTGTGATGGGTCAGAAACTCTGGGATGTGAGCCCAGAAATTTGGACATGGAAGAATGAGAATCAATAAGATAAGGGCCTCTTGAAGCAGGCAGCTTCTGGAAAATATATGGATCTTCTTTCATTTCTGATAGAGCCTGCTTCTTATTATCTCTTCCTAAATGACCCATTGCAATTTGTGTCAGAGTTGGCTCTTTGGTAAAAATTAATAATTGATTCAAAAAATGATTCATTACATATTCCAACGAAAAGTTCTGATTAGCATGTGACTAATTGGTTCTCTTCTCTTCAAAAGAAAAACCAGGACACGCAAATTGAACTTTCAGGGGGTCAAGGAAAGGAAAATATATGACTTTGCAAATTCATCTCAGGAACTTTTCTGAAAGTTGTGATTAGATGTTTTCAAATGTTTCATCATTCAAGATTAGATAGGCTAAAAATAAGTATTCAAGGATGGCTTAAGGGTCATCTTAAGGGACCTTGTAAAGAGAATCTGTTACTCAAAAAGTTTTATAGAGATGATACATAATTCATTTACAAAAGTAATTTGCAAACCATATTAGGTTAAGCCTGTAGAATTTTAGAAATAATGTAGAAGTGTTTTCAATTCAGGAAACTTAGACATTTACTTAGATATCTAGCTGTAACTGAAATGCACATAAAAATGCATGCTGTGTAGAGAATGCATCCACCAGCACAATCTATGCAACTTAAACATTGAAAGTATTTAAACACCCAAAGATAGCCTTGGCAAAATATTTGTTAGCCAATTTTAATTTTAAAACACAACCTGCTGAACTACCCATTTACTTCTGATAGTCCTTTGAAGCTAGCCGTTCAATCCAAAAATCTCAAAAATAAATTGGAGAACAATGTGTACTTTCATTCCTGTCCTATGCTTGATTAATTTTGTAGGGTAAATAGTTGTTCTTCCCAAGCTGAATTTGTATGATTTTATAATTTTCTGCATGACCAAAAGGACACAGAAGCTTAGAGAAATATGTTACGTGGGATTTATTGTCCGCTTGAGGAGTCTACTTCTGGTTTTGTCCAGGAGAAAGGTTTAGGTCAGTAGCCTTAAAGCTCTGACTCAGGCGCTGACATAAGGATTCTCTCAATGGTAAGAAATGAGAAAAGGAAGATGTGGGCAAGGGAGGAAGCTGGTTATTTGTTAAGATGTATTTAAAGAGACAGGGACCTGGTGAAAGTGTGACTTGCAGGTGCTTTGTCTGTTTGTCTCCTTTTTCCCTCATCTATTTTCCCTTTTCCTGTAATTGAATTCTATTCTTGGAGGATTTTCCAACCAATATCCAAAGACATAAGAAGACAGAAAGTGAAGACAGCAAGGAGATTCAACTCTTCCTTGGAGTTTTGTGGCAAAGGGAAACAGAAAAATGGGCATTTGCCATGAGGCATATGGAAGCACAGGAAGCTTCTCTCTTTTTTTTTTTTTTTTTTTAAGGGAGAGAGAGGAGGTCATTGTTGTGATGTCTTTGAGTAGACAAAAGGGAATAGGATCCAGAAACAAGTAGAGATGTTGGCTTTAGGTAGGAATGCAGTTAATTCATGGAAATAGGTGGTAAGGCAGGATGGGAGCTTGTGGAAGCAAGATCAGCTGAAAAAGTGAGGATTGCCAAGGGGGTGCTGTAGGTTTGAGAAGAGATGATTAAGTGTAAAATGATCAGGAGAGTGAAAGAGAGAGCAAAAGAGCACACAAATGGACATAGCATTTCCAGGCATCATTTGAGGTCAGTGGTCCCATTAACATGGCTGGGTGCTCTTCTCCAGACAGGTTCAGCAGCACAGGTATAGGCCTTGAATGGGCCAAGTATGAATTTAACAAGAGTTGAGGCTTTACTATTAAGGGCATTGGGATGAGGTGGTGGGAGGAACATGGTAGCTGAGGGTGTAAGCAATGGAGTTATAATGATGGACCATGGATGGAATCTAAGCTGGGTAAGAAAGAAAAGGGTTGAGAGACATTGAAGAGTTAGTAAGGCCAATGAGTTGTAGGACCCAAAGGGGCCAAAGGATGGTTGGACATAGGGAACTGAAGAATATGACTGCAAAATGAAAGGTGGTCCAACAGTGACCCTTGAAACTGAGATTGCAAAGGCTGTGAAGTTATTGGTAACTATAAAGTCTAGGGCATGTCTATGAGGCCTGTTGGGGACAACAAAGTCATGCACATAAAGGAGATCAGAAACTGAGGGGTCAGGGTATTCAAATGACCATCTATTTATATATAAAACTCACTATGAATCATTATAGGAGTAGTATTAGAAACAGTAACAAGGATCCATAGGCTAAAATCTTAGAGAAATGAGAGGAGAATCCTAGAATTCTATAAATGGCTAAAGCAAGAAAGGTTTGCTGTGTGGTATGAACTTAGATTATGGCATGAGTTCAAAAATGATGAGAATGAGTAATTATGGGGTATGGAAGGAGAATGATTTGAGAAGAGCAAGGAGGCCCAGTGGTGCAAGGAAGGTAAGAGAGAAAACACCCGCCTTCTGAGGATGGTGGAGAAACAGCATCTTGGAGAACAGCCACGTTTCATTTAAAGTGACACCATAAAGGAAACATTCAGAAAGGAGTTTGAGGATGTACAGCATTTTGCTGGCAATAGACTGTGAATTCCAGAGGGCACGGTGAAAGGGTTTTGAATGTTGGGAATGGACAGAGGTGGGGTCAGATTAGAGGATGTACAGACATATCAGATAACAAGGGAAATGTGGATACTTTGAGTTCCTTGTTGTGAGTGAAGTAAACAACTGAGGAGCAGGATGGAAACAGTCTTACCATGTGTTAGCTGGTAAGTGTTTTGGTGCTAGTGGACTGGAAGTGACCACTCCAAACGCAAAAAGACTCTGTGGTGCGCCTTACCCCTGCCAGTGTCCACCTCATGCTCTCACTGGATATCATCCTGTTCCACTAAATGTATGTCATTGTACCAGTTACCTCTGGAGAAATGACAAGCATGCTGAATGTCTACCTGTAACATACATAGGATTGGAAGCTACAACCTGAGTAAACTTGCTGGAGATCCAGTGGAGCATGTAGCAATTTACCTCCAAGGAAAAGAGCCATGTGGCCATCTTGAACTCCTTACTCACCATGTGCTGGGGAACTTTGGATTTTGAAGGTAAAACATCTTTCCTGGGAGACCTTCTTTGATCCATTTGGCTCTTCAAAAGGGAATGCTTTCTAGGCAATCCAGGCTATGCTATTAGCTGGTCTGCTGCTCAGTCCCATGACTCAGAATACCTTAGAACATTTGATCTCTAAGTACCATACCAGGTGCAGTGGTGTGCTATAGTAAGCCCCAATTATAATGGGAGCTACTGAATTTGAGAGAAAAACAAGACCTCTTCACTGTGTAACTACCATCTTTTGGAGGAGCAGCTAATGCTTGTGACTGAGCTCTGTTAGAAACTCAATTGCTGCCTGAGAGATACCTGGTGTCTATGCAAATTGAGTTGTACAGAAAGTGTGAGCTCTCACCATCTACCAAGCTCAGGTCTGAGTGTACTCAGCAACATTTCCATTTTAATGGAAGTGATATTTATGGGACCAAATACTTAAGGAACCTGAAAAGCATAAATACATTACCTACAACTTGCTACTCCATCAAGCATCCTTCCAATCATCCTCACTCAACCAGCTCTTGGAGCTCCCTATGTTAATGGGCAGAGTAAGAATATTGACTGGGCATGAAAAGATTTGACCTATGTTCAGTGAAGACTCAAATCTAGTTCTCTCCACCCTGTATGTAGTTCATGGAAATTCCTACCAGTCCCTAGAAAATAGTTACTTGTTAGCCTTAATTCCACTTTGTATTGCCGTTTTCACCTTTTTATGTGCCTTAGCAAGTAATTTAACAGGACCTTGAAAGAAGCTACAGTCAATTCTTATTTTTGGCGGTAGTCAGTCTTCCTGTAAAGTCCCTGCAAATACTAAACTAATGATTACTGAACCACTGATCTTAGTGGAAATGCAGGTTAGGTTCCTGTGAGCCTCTGATCATGGCATTTTCATCAACCCATCAGTATATAACCTTGGTTTATAAGTATTTATGTATTTTTCATTTGTATTCTGTATTTTAGTGGATATTTTTAATTATCTTTTAGCTCATAGCCAAAAGCACCGTAACTCATGCCTCAGTGAAGCTTATCTGTAAGCATACCACACCTTTTCTGTAAGCGTACTACAGTGTTTTCATGCTTTGAAACACTAGATAGCACTTTAGCACTACATTTGGAGGCCATTTTCAACAGCAAAGTTGTCACCAAAAAGGAAAAATGCAAAAAATATAGCACTAAACAGACCATGAAAAGGACATTTTTTGACAGTATGAGGGCTGAAACAAGAAGCCACGTTCAACCTCAGCTGGCAGTAAGCACATCAGACAACTCAACTTTGTAACCACCCTGCAATTAACCATGGATGGCTGCAAAAGCATTACATATGATTTGGGGATTACAAATAAATTTTAGTGAGCAGGTGAATTCACAAATGAAGAATCTGCAAATAATGAGGATCAATGATACATTGGGAACAATCTGTGGCATGGTGTTAGTGCTGATCCAGAAGTCTTATCTGAGCAAGCTAGACTTCAGAGAAGGTGCCTTGTACAATTGTCCTCCAAGCCACTCGCATAGGAAAAAGGATGTGAACACTTCTAGCAATATATTGATTTTAAAAAGGGAAATAACCCTATTTACTGGTTATTGGACAAAGATGAAGGTAAAGGAGAATGGTAGCACTCATTTTTGTTTCCTATTTTCCTTCAATGCTGCCAAGCTAAAATACTGTCCAGATTCTCTACTTTGGGTTGACCTAGATTGAAGATAAGCTCTTTGTCTTTTTGGATAGCGACTTGGCTAGTGCTAGGCCCTCTCTAGTTACTTGTTCTAAGAGAAAGTGATGAATGGAGTCTGATCTTATCATGGAAACAAATAGTTGTGCCTTAAGGTTTAGCTTCAGACATCTAATAGATTATGCCCCTCCCCACCCCATATGCTTCCACCAACTCCTTTCTATCAGAAGTGGGGCATGTTCCTTCATAGTCCTCATTATGATAGTAATAGTAATATCTAATGTCTAATGTTAGTTTACTACATGCCCAGTAATATGCTAACCATTGTTTCATTTACACATTATAATAGCCCTGTGAAGTATTATTAATATCTTTATTTTATATAAATAAGGAATCTGAAAATTATAATTCTGTTTAGAAAATTTGCCCAAGATAATAGCTATTTAGCAGTAGAGCCAGGTTAAAAACTAGATGGGTATATCCTGGTAGACACTAAGTTTATTGCTTTAGAAGCAGATTGTATGAGCCAGCATAGGCTGGGTTCTGCAGCAGTAACATGCAGCCCCCAAATTGCAGTGACTTAAAATCACAAATATTTCCTTCTCATATATATACACCTTGGATCAGCTGTGGGCTTGCACTGTTCTGCTTTCATTTCAGACTTCTTGAGGCAAATGGAGCAGTCACTTTGTGGAATATCACCAGAGTAGAGGGAAAGAACAAGGTATAGCAATATCACACTGGGTCAGAGAGCTTTTTCCTAAAAGTGACATCACTTCTTCTGTTCCTACATGATTGGCTCAAATAAGTCACTTAACAAATCCTAACTCTAAGGAGTCAGGGAAGTGCAATCTTCCCAAGTTTAGATGACATGTAATAGGTGGTAATTAGCTTACTTTTAATGGTCTTTCTTAGCCTGAAGTCTTCTCAGAGATGCAGGGGTTTTCATTTCTGACTCAATGCTCTTTTGCTCTTAGCAGATGCATTTGATTTAGGTTGGAATGGGAATATTTTCATGGTCAGAACCTGTTGATCATAATATGATTATAAAATAGTGGATATATTTCTAAATCCTTATTTGAATGTTTGCATAATATCCCAGTATATCACTCTTCCATTAATCATTGAACACTCCCCTATCTTGAGGCTTTTCTGTTGGTATCAATCTTTCACTATTTCAACACAGAGCTGTTACAAGTATTTTCTATCAGGGGCAGTTCATGTTGTTACCATTGTTTTATTGTTTTCACTATTTGATGTTTAGTTACTAAAAAGGCTTTTCCTGTTGTAAATATTGCGAATAGTATTCATGGTTTTCTCTTTGCCTTTTAAGTGTAATTATGGTATTTTTGGACAGAAAGGTTTTCAAGAACTTTGTTGAAACAGCAGCATATAAGTAGATGAGCACTCCATTTCCATCCTGTGCACCATCTCAATAGTCAGAGCAAATGAAATCTGATTATGAGCTTTGGGGTCCTAACACCCATAGCTGTCTTTATCTTCCAGCATTTTTGCTTGCTTGTTTTTTTTTTAAATTGGATCCTTGGATGCTCTGATCTATATCTCTATAAACAGTAAAGAATAATAAAAGAAACACATGAGGAAAAAAAAATCAAGATTTAGTATTATTAAAGGGAAAAAGGGAACACTAGATTAGAAAGACAGATAAGGAGAATAGATATCTCTAAGCAATGCCACATGCACTAAGATACAGATCATATTACATTTCTCCAAGTCATTTCTCTAGTTTTTTTTTTTTCTCATTCCTTAGCCTCTAGCATTCAAGTGTACTTGTTTTTCAGCTTCAAAGCAAAAACTTCAAATGCTCACATTTGCTCACATTAGATAACATTCAAGTGCAAGTCTAATGTTTCTTTCCTTGGTGAAAAAGCAAATAAATCATCCTCTAGTAATGCAAAAAAGTTTCAAACTAAGACTTCTTCTACTATCAATATATCCATCAAACACTGAGACATTGTGGGATTTAAAGAGCCTTGGGGTTTTAAAGTCTTGGCTTGGTGTATTTTAATGCCACATGTATTTTTTTACAAGTGTTTGCATTTATTTTTATAAGAAAAATTAGCGTATGATTAAGATATGTAAATGGATTTATGCATTAATTTTTTAAACATTTTTTAATTGAGTTACAGTCATTTTACAATGTTGTGTCAAATTCCAGTGTAGAGCACAATTTTTCAGTTATACATGAACATACATATATTCACTGTCACATTTTTTTTCACTGTGAGCTACCATAAGATCTTGTGTATATTTCCCTGTGCTATACAGAGATCACTCATATGTGGAATCTAAAAAAAAAAAAAGAACAGAAACAGACTCATAGACATAGAATATAAACAAACTTATGCATTAATTTTTAATTGAAAACTTAATATTCTTAATTATTTTGTGCGATGCTAAGAAATTTCTAAAGATAAATGCAAATGGCTTTACAGTATGATGGTGGTTTGGAGCAAAGCAGGGATGATATTTCTAGGATACTTTAAATGATACAGTCAAAAGTAGTTTCAAGGTTAAATGAAATCCTGTTTTGACCATAATTTATAGGATTTCTCTGAAACACATTACTTACATTACATTGTTCACACTTACCTCTAGAAAACAAAACATTGAATTGACCCAGAAGATCTGTTCAAGAATTACATCATAGAATATACTTTAAAAGTAAATTTAATTTAAAAGAAGAGCAAACTTCTCAGATGACTTAAGGAATAAGATAAAATCATTTATTTACGAATCACTGACATGACTAAATAGATATATTATCACCAAAGGAATTTGTTAGAAATTATATTCTGATTTTAAAAAATACCTCTTATTGGAAAAATGAAAATGAATTATGTTCTTATCACAAGAGGTAGGAAAGAAATATTCCATAGATGTCTTCAATGTTGTTCAACAGAAAACTTTCTGAATCATCCTATGAATATGAAAGATCTATAAAATACAGGAATTGGGATAAAATAAGTCATCTCCTCAGAACTATTTCATTACTAGATTCAACTTCTCCTGACCTTATGCTGATTATATGATAAAGTTTTATGAGGAAGTATAAAAGCTTAGCGTTGACCTCAGGTGGGGCTGGGGGGAGCCAATAGCAACTTGACTACTAAAACTACTGTATTTAAAATAGTAGCACACAATTATGGCAAAGGTTTCCAAAGGATAGAAATCATAAATATTTTTAGGATCCTGACTGATGGACATTTTTCAGTATTTTAAGATACTTCAAAATGGGTAGTATATTTCTTCTCTAGGTGAAAGCTATAACTTGAAGTTAAAATGACTGTAGTCTCAGGTCTGAACCAAGTTACAGGACTATTAGAACCATTCCCTTTTGTGTGACATTCCTAAAGAAAATGTAATGTCCCCTTTCTTTTAATAGAGACCCACTTATTACATAGCTTAACCTGACAGATCCTACTGAGGCCGTTGAATCAGGACAGACCTTGTATAATAACAATGCAGCAACACCTCAGAGACACAGACATCATTCATCCAATAACTTCAGTTATCTAGAAAACAGCAGCAATCAGAAAGTAATATGTATACTTGAATAACCAAGACAGATAACATATAGACCAAATTTTAAGAGCTCTCTGCTCTTGGAAGAACTCTTTAAGCCTTTACTCTCAGCACCTAGCACTAACTTTAGGCATGATTTTAACTGCTTTGTATATTTGTTTTCCATATCTTTAGCAAATTAGAAACAATAAATTAAAGTTGGAAATGCTGAAGGCAACAATTTGACAACAGGAAGAACCAGAATCATACAGCCTGAGCATAGAGATGAGAAAGAAAACAATTAGAGCATACATTCAGAAACCCATCACCACCATCACCACCACCACCACCACCAACAACAACAACAACAATAACAATAATAGTAGTAGCACTCTGCTGCCACTTACCATGCCATAAATGGCCCTTCTGTCTACCATGGTAGAGGTGAGAGTCTGAGGTGTGCAAGTATTCCTGTATGAGATAGATAGTATCCTCGATGTAGAAAGCATGTCTCCATAAACTCTCACCAGGAAACATTACTGGAGGTTTTCAGTAATCTTTGATCACCAAGGAATTTTCTGCTTAGCTTCCCAGGAACATTTATATTGGGAAAAGTGGTGATGTCATTAAGAGATATATATACCCCATCAATGGAACTCCCACATTCAAATTAATAAATTGACTTTCTGATTTGTGTAAGCCTTGTATAATATAAACCCACTGTGAATCAAACCTTCTTTGATCTTACTAATGAAATCCAATTTTTAGACCTGCAAGTCTAAAGAGATGAACCTTAGTTTCTGGTAAAATTATGAAGCTATGCCACCAGCTGAGGCCTCTGAGCACCAGCTTTCTCTTGTCTCTCCCAACATAATGATAATTTGTCTTCAAGCAAAGTTTCAGCAAGAAAATCCTGATTTAAAATTTTTTGCTGTATTTCCTTCAGGAAGTATTCATTTTCTTAATGAAATTCTAAGAGTATTTCAACATTTACATGAAGCAAAAGCTTTCTCTAGTAAGTCACAGGCTGTGATATTTTTACAAATGACCTGATTACTCCTATGTTAAAATCTTTAAACACTCACTATTAAACAATTTCTGGTCACACATACAGACATTTTTTATAATTACAGAGAAAACTTTTAAAAAGCTGCCAGAAACAAAATTAAGATTTTGATTCACAGTAGAAACAAAGTTATTCAGAATTTATAAGTAATTTTGTGATTTTAAAGCAGCTTTGGAGGAGGTAAAATTCTGAGGTAGCATTGCAGGCACTCTGTCTAGAATAAAGCTGTGAGCTTAAAACCTATGTCTACAAACAGAAACCACGAGAGGTGGGGGTTCTAGCGATCTCCTGGCATAAATATTGACTAATGTCTTTCAGTGATATTAAATTCAGAGTTCAGTTCTATGCCCTGCACAAAGTTATATTAAAGAGTCATGGTTTAGTTTTCCCAATACCATTTGCTAAAGAGACTGTCTTTATTCCATTGTATATTCTTGCCTCCTTTATAGAAGATTAGTTGACCAAAAGTTTGTGGGTTCATTTCTGGGCTTTCTATTCTATTCCATTGGTCAATATGTCTCTTTTTGTACTAATGCTATGCTGTTTTGATTACTGTAGCTCTATAGTATTGTCTGAAGTCTGGGAGAGTTGTTCCTCCAGCCTCCCATTCTTTTTCTTCAATAATGCTTTGGCAATTCTAGGTCTTTTGTGGTTCCATATAAATTTTATTATGATTTGTTCTAGTTCTGTGAAATATGTCGTGGGTAATTTGATAGGGATTGCATTAAATCTGTAGATTGCCTTGGGCAGAATGACCATTTTAACAATATTGATTCTTCCAATCCAGGAACATGGGATATCTTTCCATTTTTTTAAGTCTTCTTTAATTTCCTTCATCAATGGTTTATAGTTTTCCGTGTATAAGACTTTCACCTCCTTGGTTAGATTTACTCTTAGGTATTTTATTACTTTAGGTGCTATTCTAAAGGGGATTGTTTCTTTACTTTCTTTTCCTGTTGATTCATCATTAGTGTAAAGAAATGCAGCTGATTTTTGAACATTAATCTTGTAACCTGCTACCGTGCTGAATTCTTGGATTACTTCTAGTAGTTTTCGTGTGGACCTTTTAGGGTTTTCTATATATAGTATCATGTCATCGGCATATAGTGACACTTTTACCTCTTCTTTTCCAACTTGGATCCCTTTCATTTTCTTTCTTGCCTGATTGCTGTGTCTAGGACTTCCAAGACTATGTTGAATAGGAGTGGTGATAGTGGGCAGCATTGTCTTGTCCCATGTTTTAGTGGGAAGCTTTTGAGTTTTTCACCATTGAGTACTATGCTGGCTGTAGGTTTGTCATATATAACTTTTATTATGTTGAGATATGTTCCCTCTATACCCACTTTGGTGAGACTTTTTAATCCTAAATGGTGTTGAATTTTATCAAATGCTTTTTCTGCATCTATTGAGATAATCATGTGGTTTTTGTCCTTTCTCTTGTTGATGTGATGTATTACATTGATTGATTTGTGTAAGTTGAAACACCCTTGTGTCCCTGGGATGAACCCCACTTGATCAGGATGTATAATCTTTTTTATGTTTTGTTGGACTCTATTTGCTAAAATTTTGGTAAGGATTTTTGCATCTATGTTCATTAGTAATATTCTGTAATTCTCTTTTTTGCTAGCAGTATGTAAATCAGTGAAGCTAGAACACTCCCTTACACCATACATAAAAATAAACTCAAAATGAATCAAAGACTTAAACATAAGACAAAATACAATAAACCTCCTAGAAGAAAATATAGGCAAAACATTATCTCACATACATCTCAAAAATGTTTTCCTAGGGCATTCTACCCAAGCAATAGAAATAAAAGCAAGAATAAAGAAATGGGACCTAATGAAACTTACAAGCTTCTGCACAGCAAAGGAAACCATAAGTAAAACAAAACGACAACCTACAGAATGGGAGAAAAGTTTTGCAAATGATGAAACTGACAAAGGCTTGATCTCCAGAATATATAAGCAGCTCATACAACTTAATAAGAAAAAAACAAACAACCCAATCCAAAAATGGGCAGGAGACCTAAACAAGCAATTCTCCAAGGAAGAATTACAAATGGTCAATAAGCACATGAAAAAAATGCTCAATATCACTATCAGAGAAATGCAAATCAAAACTACAATGAGGTATCACCTCACACCAGCCAGAATGGCCATCAGTCAAAAATCCACAAATGACAGATGCTGGAGAGGCTGTGGAGAAACGGGAATCCTCCTACACTGCTGGTGGGAATGCAGTTTGATGCAGCCACTGTGGAAAACATTATGGAGATTCCTCAAAAGACTAGGAATAGACTTACCATATGACCCAGTAATCCTGCTCCTGGGCATATATCCAGAAGGAACCCTACTTCAAAATGACACCTGCACCCCAATGCTCATAGCAGTACTATTTACAATAGCCAAGACATGGAAACAGCATAAATGTCCATCAACAGATGACTGGATAAAGAAGCAGTGGTATATTTATACAATAGAATACTGTTCAGCAATAAAAAATGACAACATAACACCATTTGCAGCAACATGGATGTCCCTGCAGAATGTCATTCTAAGTGAAGTAAACCAGAAAGAGAAAGAAAAATACCATATGAGATCACTTATGTATAGAATCTAAAAAAATAAAAAACATAAATACAAAAGAGAAACAGACTGATACACATAGAATACAAACTTGTGGTTGCCGGGGGGAGGTGGGTGGGAAAGGACAGACTGGGAGTTCGAAATTTGTAGATACTGACAGGCATATGCAGAATAGATAAACAGGATTATACTGTATAGCACAGGGAAATATATACAAGGATATATATTCTTGTGGTAGCTCACAGTGAAAAAAAATGTGACAATGAATGTATGTATGTTCATGTATAACTGAAAAATCGTGCTCTACACTGGAATTTGACACAACATTGTAAAATGAGTATAACAATAAAAAATGTTAAAAAAAACTTTAGTTCTTGAACGTGTTTGTTATTATAACTGTGGTGATGGTTTGGTGATTATATGTATATGTTAAATTCATCAGATTTTAATATGTGCAGTTTATTGAGTGTCAGTTATAACTCAATAAAGTTGCTTTGAAAAGTACATAGAAAAAAAAGAGTCATGGTTTAGATACACAGATTGTGATTACCAGAGGCAGGAGGATGGGGGCACTGGGAGAAAGGGGTTGAGGGGGTCAAAGGGGACAAACTTCCAGTAAAAATAAACGTCATGAAGATGTAATGTATGCCATGGTGACTGTAGTTAATAATTCTGGTCTACATATTTGAAAGTTGCCAACAGTAGATCTTAAATGTTCTCATCACAAGATAGAAAAAACTTGTAACTACGTAAGGTGATGTTAACTAGACTCATTATGGGGATCATTTTGCAATGTTTACAAACCTTGAATAATGATTTAGTTTTACACCTGAATATTTTATATCTGAAACTAATATGTTATATGTAAATTAGACCTCAATTTTTTAAAATTCTTTAAAAATAACACTTAAAATTTAGCCATGGTTTTTCCTTATCACCTTAGACAGACTTTACAAGAACAATTGTATTTTAAAAGCACACTCAGAGGCTAAGAGTGGATCTGCTTGTCTTTATCTCTAAGTATACTTGTGAGAGTTGCATTTTTAGATAGGGTTGGGGCAGTAGAAAGTAGTCTTCTCTTTTCTGATTTATCAGGCAAAACTTCACAGTGATGTTAGGAGGAAAAAGGGGGAGTAACTCTTGAGTCATATGCCATTTATTTATATTCTAGTCTATAAACCATTTAACAAAGATGTTTGCACAGAGCAGCCCATGATAAGAGGCAAAGAGTGGGTGTCATTCTACAAATGCAAGTGTATATAACCATATCCACAATGCAAGAAAACATGCCTACCTAGACAACCTCTTAAGATATGTGCCTGTGCTCAAGATGAGACAAAAACTAATGAGAAAAAATCAAGTACTGCCCCTTCAACAAACTCTGATGTGTTTTCAGTTATCAGAAGACATGTTTAGAAGATGATCTTGTGTGTGATAATCTAAATGCATCTTGTAGACAGAGAACTAAACTGCAAATCTAGAAACTGAAAGCCAGTGACAGCCCTGCAGAGAGTGTGGTGAAAAGGACTGAAGCCCAATGTCATTGTCCCTTTGAGTTCTTACTAGTTCTACTTCTTTATCAAGCCCCTGTTAGTACAATAAAGTACAGTCTGGTTTGTTCAGATCATTTTTAGTGGTGAATAAAACATTACTCAAAGCTGGGTTCTATCCTTCACAGCTAAACACTCAACTCCCCTATACATCACTTTTCTCATGTTAAATAAGTGTAATAATGCACACTTTCCCAGACGGCAGGCAGTGCTAGAGGTAATGTGTGTAATACGCCCAGAATGGTGCCTGCCATAGTAGATTCTCAATAAATGGAAGCTGTCATTCATAGCATTTTAGTAAGACTTCCTCCTCTGACTGTTTTTGCTCTCTAAACATTATATCCTGACTTAACAAACATATAAAAAGTTGCCAACTTTACTTTTTGTTGGTTTATCCATCTATAAAATAAGGCTAGCAGGCCAGAGAGCATATTTAAGTCAGACAAAAATTACCTTTGTAAACTGTTTGAAATCACTTGAAAGACATTCTGAATTGCATCCTTGGTATTTTAGTAGAAATAAAATGCTGCCTTAGGGGTAAAGTTTCTCCTTTATATAATATAAAATACTCTTCTATTAGACTGAGTGCATTGACAAAGCCTTCATTACTGGGAGATTGTTAAAATAACACATGCAATCTGTGGTGAAGAAATAAGCCATGACTCTATACATTGATGGCTTTATATGTAGATGGATTCCCTAAGGAAAACCTTTGAGAAAGTTCAGAAATCAGAGAACAAGAGAAATAAATTAGCTCAAAATAGATTTTTTGAAATTTTCTTCCTCATTTGCTTCACTTTGTCTTATACAAGGATTCAATGATTAGAAAAATTTAATCAGAAATATCTGTTTTTTTGGCAACTATGTGTTGCTAGATTGGATATCTGTATAGGCTTATTTGAGGACTTAGTAAAAACTGATGGTTATAATAATGAAAAGAAACTCAGTAACAAAATTATTTTATAGTCAGGCAAATATGATGGCAAATAGATTATCTCTTATATTTATGATTTGTAAAAGTATTTGAACACTTCAAAATATACCCAGTCATTTAGTTTCATAAAAACCATTTCAAACTCCTTCAGAACTCTTTCTAAAAATTAAGTTTAAAATATGAAGAAACAAAGTTGATATATTAAAAGATTTGACGACTTGAAGATCAGAAGACAAAGTCTGTGTTTCATACCATTTAAATGAAATTTAGAGACAACTAAAGGGAATTTTCCACCTTATCTAGCCCAAATAAGAGGACAAAAGGGTAGAGAGTCCAGACTACAAGCAGTGACCTATAAGATTAAAAAGAAGTCTCTTTGCTGCAATTTTATCATCACTTGTAAGTGATAAAGTGCCAAAAGACAGGCTTGTGGCAGTAGCAATACATTTTCTCAAGGCAGTAAAATCGTCAACAAGGTGTCTGTGTATATGTAGCCCTGCTTGAATATGAAAGCAATTTTCCAAAGCCCTGTCTGTGGCTTAATTCTATTGTTTTCATCAAGAACGAATATTCTAGATCACAATTTTCAGTGACTGATTGTAATGGACGCAGCTTGAAAAATAGATGAGGAAGTTTCCCGAATGATTACTAGACAAGAGTCCAATGCCATCAGCAGCAATATTTGCATTTATCTAAAAAGAGATTAAATGCTAACTGGACAACTATGCATTTATCTGTATAGCATCCTTGCATGCTTCTTCTATTAAAATATAGTAAGCAAAGGGCAAAATTGGAGTAGAGCAAAAATAAGCAGAAAATCTAAATAAAACAAATAAAAGTAAACGTTTGAGGCTGTTATACAGTAATACAACAATTAATACATACATTAGATTAAAATGCTGAATTTTTAAAATATTCTATTATTAGAAATAAAACAACGCCGTTGAAAGATGCAAGTGCTGTTTAATTACATCACTTTCAGCAAGTTCATTTTAGGCTAAGTTTTCAAGTCTAAGGCGAATCCAAAGTTGGAAAATATTAACATATCATCTTTACGTATGTAATTCAGTTGTGACCAAAGGCAATTTTAATTATTTAGTTTCTGAACAGCTTTTTATGGGTAATTTTATGGTCAATAGCTTTGTAGGAATGTTGCTTTAGAAAAGAGTAATAACTTTTATGTGTGAAGAAATAAGCAGATTGTCATGGGCCAAAAAATTAATTGCTCTGTCTGCTCTTTTGTGCCACTTAGTGTGATTGGGTAAGTTCATGCTTTGGGGGTTTTTTTTCCTCCTTGGAAGGGTTCCTTTGTTGTTGGTGGCAGTGCCACAGAGGGGCATACATAAATGATGCTCTCAAACCAGAGCTTGATGATACTCATTTTACGACATTCATAAGTGTGTGTACTTAAAAAATTGGCAGGGTACTTGAGTTGCTGTTTTAGAGACACACAGGGGATACCAAATGACAGGAAAGTTTAAAAGACTGTGAGACACAGGGGAAAAGGAATAGCAGAACATTAATGGCCTGACAAGTTTAACTCAAATACTTTGGAGGACAGCTAGGCAGAAAACAGTAGCATAGAATTCTCAGAACATAATATGCTTCAGTTAATTGAGTTTCTAGAACAATTATAAGAAAGACTTTATTTCAGTCCTTAACTTTGAAGATGTTTCCAACATAGGATGGTTTGTTTCATTAATTAGCATAGTAAGTAGTGCAGTTCCATATTTCATTTGCTCTGTGATGATTTAAGGTCTTGCAGAAGCTCATTCTGCACTTCAAATGTCACTATAAAAATTCTATAAATGTAGAGAAAAGAAGGTATAGAAGATTGGTTTTAATGTGGGTAGATATTTCTAAAAAGCCAATAATGTCATAAACCTCTAGTGTTATCTTGCTTTTTGGAGATTTGCTGTCTGATTTTTACAAGCAGGGAAAGATTGTTGTTCATAGGTTTTCCTATCTTTCAAGGTTTCACTGATCTTTAAACCTATGACAGAGAGAAACAAGCCACCTGGTTTTGTAAAACTCTCACTACACTAACCACACATTTGAAAATTCTTGCTTATATAAGTAACAGACCATAATGGTGAAACTAAAACAATAGTCATATTTTTTTCAAGACACTATTTGATTAAAAAAAAAATCTTGCACTCTCTATTCCTAAAAGTCCTCTAAGTGATTAGGCAGTAGCCTGACTGGAATGGTTTAGCAGTAGTGTTCCCAGAAGGAAAGGGTAGAGCAGAGGAAGTTTCAAGTACTTCTTACAACCAACTCTCTGAATCTACCCTCCATAAAACAGAATTTAAATGCCTTTCTTATTTGGGGAAAATATTTCTAAATTCTCTATTATTCCCCCTATCCTCATACTGATTCCTCAGAAGAACTCTAACTCTGACTTTTTAATTACCCATTTTTGGTAAGAGTGATTTCTCCACATTAAAATATAGTGCAAAATTTTAGAAGAAACTTTTATTAAGTCATCTCGTCTGTCCTCTTCATTTTATCGCAAAAGGAACTGAGACAGGCACCCATCAGCTGATTCATTCAAGACAACACAATTCCTTGTATAGCCAGAAGCAGAACCAAAATTTTTCTCTGCTTAGTACATGAGTCTTCCACATTTATTGCAGAAAGTGGTTCTGAGTTACTCTATGACCAAATTACACATAATAGTGTACTCAAAATCTACAAAAGTGTCCCTGCATTATATGACATACGCTCCTTTACATTATGGCTTTTTTATTCCTCTATCCATTCCCCTCCACACCTCATGATAGGGTCAAATAGTCCAGATTCCAATATATTCATAAAGGATTTGTCATTATGAAACCACAATGTAGATCACACTCTAGAAAGTGAGTGTGTCCCTGGAAGGAAATGAATGTTACTTCTGATGCAGAAAATGAGTTAAACTTTTAGACTGGAGTAAGGAAGAGTTTACTTCTTTCTTAAATTAAATATTTAAATATTTAATTAAATATTCTAATGTATAACTTCCTAGAATGTGTTTATTTTCATTCATTAAAAGCCAAAAATGATGTTAATTGATTTTGGTTTGCTTTCATATATTAATGCCTAGAGTTTAAGAAATAGTATACTTAAGAAGATGAGCTGCAATATCACTAATTATCAGAGAAATGCACATCAAAACTACAATGAGGTATCACCTCACATTAGTTAAAATGGCCATCATTATTAAGTCCACAAACAATAAATGCTGGAGAGGGTATGGAGAAAAGAGAACCCTTCTGCACTGTTGGTGGGAGTATAATTTGGTGCAGCCACTATGGAAAACAGTATGGAGGTTCCTAAAAATACTAAAAATAGAATTACCATATGATCTGGGAATCCCACCCCAGGCATATATTCAAAAAAGACATAAAGTTTAATTAGAAAAGAGACATGCACCCCAATGTTCATAGCAGCACTATTTATAATAGCCAAGACAAGGACAGAAGAAGTCTAAGTTTCAGGAGAATGGATAAAAAAGATTTGGTATTACACGTACACACACACACACAGTGGAATACTCCTCAGCCATAAAAGAGAATAAAATAATCCCATTTGCAGAAACATAGATGGACCTAAAGATTATACTAAGTGAAGTAAGTCAGACAGAGAAAGATAAATATCATATATTTATCATTTATATGTGGAATCTAAAATATACAAATGAACTTACTTACAAAACAGAAACAGACTCACAGATATAGAAAACAAACTTACGGTAACCAAAGGGCAAGAGGAAATAGATACATTAGGTGTTTAGGATTAACAGATATAAACTACTACATGTAAAATAGATAAACAACAAAGTCCTACTGTATAGCACAGGGAACTGTATTCAATATCTTGTAACAGCCTATAATGAAAAAGAATATGGAAAAGAATATACATATATGTATAACTGAATCACTATGCTGAATATCAGAAACCAACACATTGTAAATCAACTATACTTCAATTAAAAAAAATTAAAATTTAGAAAAATATCATCAAAACAATTTTATGTCAATAAACTAGATAATCTCGATGAACTGGAAGAATTCCTAGAAAGATACAAACTAGTAAAATTGACTCAAGAAGAAATAGAAAATTTGTACAGATCTATAACAAGTAAAGAGATTGAACTATTAATATAAAAATTCCAATAAAGAAAATCTTAGGCACAGGTGGCTAACTGGTGAGCCCTACAAAATACATAAGAAATTAATATTAATTTTCACAAACTATTCCAAAAAATACAAGAATACAGAATACTTCCCAACTAACTCTATAATGCAAGTATTACCATGGCACTAAACCCAGACATAAACAATACAAGAAAACTTTAAGCCAGTATTCCTTATGAATACAGATGAAAAACTCCTCAACAGAATCTAGCATCACATAACAAGAATTACACACCATGAACTATTGGAGTTTATCCCAGAAATGTAAGGTTGGCTTAATGTCCAAAATTCAGTTATTTTACTACACCATATTAATAGAATAAATTACCAACAAATTATCATCTAAGAAGATACAGAAATAGAAAATTTAATCATTTCATGAAAACAACTGTTGACAAATTAGGAATAGGCATCAATAACAAACTCACAACTAACATACTTAATGGTGAAGGGCTAAATATTTTTCCCCTGAGATCAGAAACAAGACAGGAATGTACTCTCACAACATCTATTCAACAAGATGATTCAAGGTCTATACAGGGAAATTAGACAAGGAAAAGAAATAAAAGATATCCAGATTGGCTCCGCAGCCAGTCCCGCCCAGTCCACGCGCGTCCCGCAGCCGCCCACCACACGCACCGAGCATGAGGGAGATCGTGCACATCCAGGCCGGCCAGTGCGGCAACTAGATCGGGGCCAAGTTCTGGGTGGTCATCAGTGATGAGCATGGCATAGACCTCAGTGGCAGCTACGTGGGGGACTTGGACCTGCAGCTGGAGCGCATCAGCGTCTACTACAATGAAGCCTCTTCTCACAAGTATGTGCCTTGGGCCATCCTGGTGGACCTGGAGCCGGAAACCATGGACCTTGTTCAGTCTGGAGCCTTCAGGCACCTCTTCAGGCCTGACAACTTCATCTTTGGTCAAAGTGGGGCTGGCAACAACTGGGCCAAGGGCCACTACACAGAGGGTGCCGAGCTGGAGGACTCGGTCCTGGACATGGTGCGGAAAGAGTGTGAGAATTGCAACTGCCTGCAGGGCTTCCAGCTGACCCACTCACTGGGTTGGGGCACAGGCTCAGGCATGGGCACACTGCTCATCAGCAAGGTCTGCGAGGAGTACCCTGACTGCATCATGAACACCTTCAGCATGGTGCCCTCGCCCAAGGTGTCAGACACAGTGGTGGAGCCCTACAACACCACGCTGTCCATCCACCAGCTGGTGGAGAACATGGACGAGACCTACTGCATCGACAATGAGGCACTGTATGACATCTGCTTCTGCACCCTCAAGCTGGCTACCCCCACCTATGGGGACCTCAACCACCTGGTGTCAGCCACCATGAGTGGCGTCACCACCTCCCTCTGCTTCCCCATCCAGCTCAATGCCGACCTGCACAAGCTGGCATGAACATGGTGCCTTTCCCCCGCCTGCACTTCTTCATGCCCGGCTTCGCCCTGCTTACAGCCTGGGGCAGCCAGCAGTACCGGGCACTGATGGTGCCCAAGCTCACCCAGCAGATGTTCGACACCAAGAACACGATGGCCACCTGCGACCCATGCCATGGCCACTACCTGACCGTGGCCACCATCTTCCTAGGGTGCATGTCCATGAAGGAGGTCGACGAACAGATGCTGGCCATCCAGAGCAAGAACAGCAGCTACTTCGTGGAGTGGATCCCCAACAACGAGAAGGTGGCTGTGTGCGACATCCCGCCCCGCGGGCTCAGGATGTCCTCCACCTTCACTGGTAACAGCACGGCCATCCAGGAGCTGTTCAAGTGCATCTCTGAGCAGTTCACGGCCATGTTCCGGCACAAGGCCTTCCTGCACTGGCGAGGAAGGGCGAAGGCATGGATGAGATGGAGTTCACGGGGCGGAGAGCAACATGACCGACCTGGTGTCCGAGTACCAGCAGTACCAGGACGCCACGGCCGAGGAAGAGGGCAAGATGTATGAAGACGATGAGGAAGAATCCGAGGCCCAGGGCCCCAGGTGAAGCAGCTGGAGGGGTGGGACGTGGCTATGGCCAGGACCAAGAGGTCTGTCCCCAGAGCCATGAAGCCACTGACACCCCCCACCCCCCACCCTCACCTCCACCAGGTCCAGTTACGTCACCCTAGGGCTCCCGAGTTTTTGTCCTTCAGTATTTACAGCATCCCCGCCCTGCGTGAGTCCACTTGGCTCAGTCTTCTGCCATAGATTATTTCCATTTCTGTGTGACCTGTTTGTCTCTCTGCTTTATTGTCAGCTCCAGGCCTGAAGTTTTACGGCTTTTTTCTTTCGACTGGTTTGTGTTTATATTTTGGGGTGATACTTAATAAATTTATTGCTGTCAGGAAAACAAAAGATATCCAGATTGGAGTTGAAGAAGTAAAATTATCTCTAGTCATGGATGACATGATGTTAAATATAGAAAATCCTAAAGAATCCACAAAACTGTTAGAATTAATAAATGAACGGGAGGCATGCGCAGAGCCGCCACCTGGGCTGGGAACCCACGAGGCCTCCGTGCCCTGCCCTCGGAACAATGGGAGTTGGCTCACGAGGCTTCTTGGCTGCACTGGCCCTGGGGGCAGTGCTGGTGACAGCGTTGCTGAAGATGGTCGCCGACAGCAGGGACCTGGACGGATCTCCAGGCACAAAGAAGTCTATGCCTCCAGAAGACTCTAATGCTGCCCGAACAGGGAGTACCCCACAGGTGTCTCTCAGCCATACAAATAAGTCTTCCACCTTGCCCATGAAACCATCAGCAACAACTCTAGTTTCCTCAAAGAACATAACAGCCACCACCTTGAAACCCACAGCAAAATCATCAATTCCAATTTCTTCAAAGAACACAACCACCACCTTGAAACCCACAATAACGTCTAAAACGACACCACCAGTGATCTCAACAAACACGACTTCTACCACTGCAGGGTCTACAACCAAGATAACAAGTGCTTCGCATCCACAGTGACCACAGCCCACGATAGTTCAGTGACATCTGTTTCTTCACCTGTAACAATCACAGCAACTACTAATTCTGAGGAAAACAAGGCATCCAGCTTCGATACTGGCAGTTTTGTTGGTGGCATTGTATTAACACTGGGAGTTCTATCTTTTCTTTACATTGGATGCAAAGTGTATTATTCAAGAAGAGGCATTCGGTATAGAACCATTGATGAACATGACGCCATCATTTAAGGGTTCCGAGCACCAACGGAAAGAAGAAAGACTGAAGCAGCCCAATTGGTTTTGGTTTATTATTAGTTTAAAACAGGATTCTCTTCTTGAAAATAGCATAAACAGGCCATGCATATAATGTACAATGTATTATATAAATATGTAAAGATTCCTCATGATTGCTGAAAGTAAAAAGGGTTTGGTTTGGGGTTTTTTAATGAACATATGGACCGTACAGTTAATGCAGTGGTTAGAATCACTTTTAGAAAATATACAGCAGGACAAGGCCTGTCCCATTGTTTTGCGGCATTAGTTGCACAGGGCCAGTAATTAGAAGACATTGTCACCGAAGGGCAGGATGCCATCTGGTCACACGAGTAAGGAGCTTGTCACCGCACTCAGGACGGTGCCATTTTTGTTGCTCACACTCATAAGAGCTGAGTTTATCCTAATTACTAAAGTCACATAGCAGAATTTATACAAATAAACCAAATCTTAAGTGTAACTTTAGCTTAGGTGTCTCTTCTTCAGAAAACATCAATGTTTCATAAGTTTAAAGCTTAGTTATTTGGTTTAGAAACAAAACACACACCCTCCCCCACCAAAAAAAAAAAAAAAAAAATCAAAACTGGAAATACCTAGGCTTGGCCTGTCAGAAAGCCATCAGAAATCCTGCATTTTTAAGACCATCTTTTGAGTTTTCAATGGCAGTTGATAATAATTACTTTTTTCTCTCTGTAATTTCAGTAAATTGAAATGATTAACCTGATAATGTTTTAAAGACTTAGCTGTTAGTATTAAATAATAGATTATGTGCTACTGTGAGAATACTGTCACCACTGGAAACTGCTTTATTTCATTTTCAGCTGTTAATTTTATATTTAGTGAATATTTTTCAGAGATGTAGAGCTGCTTTCAGTACCTAGAAATGATTAATGTAGTGTAAACACACCTAACTTAAAAAAAAAAAAAAAAGAAGAAGACCCTTAGATGGTTTCCAAAGCAACATCTCATCAGAACTAGGGATGAATGCTGTGTCCAGGCAGCTGGGGATTGTGGGGCCCCCTCGGGCTACTAAACCTGCAGGGGGGGGAATGCTGTATTATCATGCACTGTCGATATTGCTCAGAGATTTGGGGAAACAGCATTTTTGGAATAAATTACACCAGTGTATTTTGGAATAAATTAAGTTTTAAAACAGGAGACTTTTAGCTGGAAATGTCCTGTTTCCTTGCTTGGGTGTTCTTCAGCTGCCCCTCTTCCTCCCTGCTGGAGAGGCGGCTCTCTTACATGTGCTACGTTAATGGAGACAAAAAAGCACAGTACTGTAGGGACACCTATGTTAGCCGTCGTATTTTGGAGTGTTTTCGATTTTACAGTTTATATTCCAGCGCTCAGAATTCAGGGTCCAGTTTTGACAAAAGAGGTATTTAGTCATACTATGTCCTAAGATACTATTTCTTCTACCTTAGGTGGTCAAAGTAACTGATACCAATTTCTGACAGTCCAAAAATGAGCTAAGAAGTCCTACTGAATATGTACCTACATTTAACACTTTTGTGATCAGCTTTTGGTTTGCAGAGAATCAAGAATTCTGATATAAAAGGATCATTTCTACTCACTGTGCATTATGGACAATTGATGTGATGAATGATGGATGGATAAAAACTATCCAAAATATGAATATGATCGGATGGATGATGTGGCACATGCAATGTGGAAGAAATATTATGAAACATGTGTGTTTACATTAGTTTGAAAAGAGATGTGGGCTGATAGGGCTACATTAGTAACATTCAATTTACCTAACTGGTCTTTTACCCACTGCTTGCATTTCTTTGCAAAATACACTGACGACACATTTTATAGTAATGGGGGCCTTTTAAATTTAACTTGTTTTGTCTCCACATTCTTGATATTTCCATACTTCAGGTCAGTCAGAACTTTGTAGACAGGCCTGAAATTTTCTTGAATACTTGTTTCTTTAGCACTTTGAAATTGTAAAACCACTTTTTAAGTACTAAATGTCATTATTTGCCTTTAAAGCTTCCTGTGCTTTGGGTTTGAAACAATTTAGTTATGTCTTTTTTCTGTATATATGTTGTGTAATTTGTTACTTTCAAATATCAGTACTTCATTGCAATCAGGTTTTTTCGGTTATCTGCAAAAAAATGAGGGAAACAGTGATGGCAAACCAGTATTTCACTTTGGAGCATATTTCCTTAGCATAAAAGTTTATCTTCCTAATTATGTTTACTTATGCAAATGTTCAGTTTTATTTTGTAACCTTTGAGAATGTATTTACTTGAAGATAAAAGCAATTCAGATGTATGTCTAAATATTAGGCAGAATTCAATCTTTGATTTTAAAATTTCCTTGGATAATCCATAGAATGAATAATTCAAATAGAGATAAATGAGAGCTGGCAGTATATTATGGTGATAATTTTGTATTTTTCAGAAAAAAAATTCAAAGCAAATTCCTGTTACTTCTTTTTTTCTTTTTATTGTAATGACCAGCTTATGGTATTTCATTGTTACTGAGATCTATTTTTAGAATAAAACTTTGTTCTTTAAGAAAAAAAGAATTAATAAATGAGACTAGTAAATTTGCAGGATACAAGGTCAATTAAATATACTAGCAATGAACAATCTGAAAATAAATTAAGGAAAGAATTCTATTTACAACAGAATCTGAAAAGAATAAAATACTTATGGATAATTTAACAAAAGAAGTGTAAGACTTGTATACTGAACACTAAAAAACATTGAAAAATTAAAGATTTAAATAAATGGAAAGAAATCCTATGTTCATGGATGATAAGACAATATTATTAGGATGGTGATACTCCCCAAACTGATCTGCAGATTAGTGCATTTCCTATCAAAATCCTAGATGCCTCTTTTAAAGAAATTGACAAGGTGATCCTAAAATTCATTTGAAATTGCAAGAAGTCTAGGGGTCAAAATGTTCTTGAAAAAAGAACAAAGTTGAAGAAATTTTATTTTCTGATTTCAAAACTTACTACAAATCTACAGTAATCAAGACAATATGATACTGGCTTGAGGATACACATATACTCCAATGGAATAGAATTGGAGTTTATATGTAAACCCTTATATTTATGGTCAATTGATTTTCAAAAAAATTAATAGGGAAAAAATAGCCATTTAACAACTGTTGCTGGAACTACTAAATATTTACATACAAAACAGTGAGGTTGAATCCTACTTTACACCATCCCCTCAAATTAACCCAAAATTGACAAATCTCAATGTAAATCTTCATGAGTTTGTGTTAGGCAATAATTTCTTAGGTATGGCACCAAAAACGTAAGGGACAAAAGAATATGTTTCTTTGTTGGAAGTTTTTTGATTACTTGTTCAATATCCTTACTTGCAATGTTATGTCTATTCTATTTCTTCTTGAGTCAGTTTTGGTACTTTGCTTCTGGGAATTTGTACATTTCACCTAATATTTTTTAATAATTATTTTTATTTCTTTAAGGTTGGTAATAATATCCCCACTTTATTCTTGATTTTAATAATTTGGATGTGTATCCCCACCCCCACCTTGGTCATTCTATTTAAAGTTTTGTTAATTGTATCAATCTTTCCATTCTGGTTTCACTGATTTTCTTTTCTATTGTCTATTACATTTATCTCTCTTCTAATCTTCATTATTTCCCTCCTTCTGCTAGCACTGGCTTTACTTTGCTTTTCTTTTTCTATTTTCTAGTTCCTTAAAATGGAAGGTTATGTATATTGGTATTCTTGATGTTGTCTCAGAGATCTCTTAAGCTCTGTTCATTTTTCTTCATTCTTTTTCCTTTCTGTTCCTCAGACTAAGTAATCTTAGTGGCCAATCCTGAAGTCTGCTGATTCTTTTTCTGAATACTAACATCTGATGTTGAGCCCCAGAGAATTTTTAGTTTCAGTTATTGTACTTTTCAACTTCAGAATTTCTACCTGGCTCCTTTAAATAACTTCAATCTCCTTATTGATATCCTTTATGGTGAGACATTGGTCTCCTGATTTCCTTTAGTTCTTTGTTCATGGTTTCTTTTAGTTCCTCCAGCATATTTAAAAGAGTTGATGGAAAGTCTATTAAGTCTAGTCTATACTTCCTTAGGGACAATTTTTATAAATTTCTCTTGTTCCTCTGTATGGGCCATGCTTTCTTGTTCTTGTCAGCCTTGTAATTTTTTGTTGAAAATTGGACACTGATTAACAGTCACTTGTGTATAACACAGTGTGGCAAGTCTGAAAATCAGATTCACCTCCCAGTCAAGAGTTTATTGTTGCTGCTTGTTGTGGTTGCTGTTGTTTATTTACTTTTCTCAACTAACTTTATAAAGTCAGTATTCCTTGGCCACTGAAGTCTGTATTCTGTTCGTCTAATTGTCAGTTAGTGATCAGACAGAGATTTCCTTAAATGTCCAGAACCAAAAAATGAAGAAAAGCTTCCAGTCTTTGTCAGTGGGCTCTCTGTATGTGTTGGGTCATACTTTCAACATTCAGCTTGGCAATTAACATTTCCTATTTGAGCAGAGCCTGAAAGTTAGACAGATTTCAGGGCCTCTTCAAGACTCTTCTGAGCATCTACCCCTCCCAGATGTGCACGTGTCCTTTTGGATTCCCAAAATACGTAGGAGCTTTTAAAAATTTTTATTGTCCAAATTATCACTCCTCAGCCATCCCTTCCAGGACTTTTGGTGGGTCAACTTAACTGTTATTTCTTTTCCCACATGGCAGCAGCTAACAAACTTGCCTTCAAAAGTTTTTTTGACAAAAACCTGGGTAGTCACCTTTCTGCCTTGGGAGAGTTCCAAGTTAAGCAAAATAAAGGCAAGCCCTTTGCACTAGTCCTTCAGGGAACCACCAGACAGGTCAAAATAAACTACCACAATTCTTTGAGTACAAGATCCAATCTGCTCCCTCTGGGACCAAGAACCTACACTAGAAATGCAGATTGTTGTCTTCAAAACTGCCACTGAGCTGGGGATGAGAAAATGGGACCAGGACAAGTTTAAATGACACAAATTCTTCTACAGAGATTCAATCACTTTTTTCTTGATTAAGTGTTTTCCTAGTTATTTCAAACGTTTGACTCATTTCCACAGTTCACATAAATTTGATTCTGACAGGTTGTGCTAATTTATTTGCTGTTTATATGAAGGGATGGGTCCTTGGGAGTTCTGTATTCACCATTTTTGCTGATTCACCTCCAAGGGACTGATTCTTGAAGAACATCAGCATCTGGTAGTGAAGATGAGTCTGTTGATGAAGCACTGACTCAGGAAACTCCATTTTGGTGATGTTATGAGTGGAAATGTTAGACTACTTCTAAAGGCCAATGACTGAGCTCTGGGCAGCCCAGCCCGCCCAAGGCTGGCCACACGCTCAGCTTCCAGCTTGAGGCAGGTGCCAAGTCCTGGCTCCTGGCTCCCAGGAGCAGGCCTGAGGGAGCATTTCCCATCACAGCTCCTGGATGAAGCTCCCTGGCCACCACCTGCCCACCTACCTGCCACCCAATGAGGGGGCTCCCAACCAGCCAGCCTGAGCCCACCGGGGCAGGGGTGGTGGCTGGCCTAGACTTCATTTTTTTAAGAGCAGTTTCAGGTTCACAGCAGAAATGAGCAGAAAATAGAGTTCGCACATAACCCTCCCATCCACACATATATACTCCCCTACCCTCAGCATCCTTCATCAGTGTGGCATATGTGGGACAATCAATGAACAAACATGGAAATATTATTATCAACCAAAGTTCATAGTTACATTAGGGTTAGAGGTAATTAGGTTTATTTATTTTTAATGGAGGTACTGAGGGTTGAACCCAGGACCTCATGCATGCATATATAGAGTTACCACTGAGCTATACCCTTCCCTGCCCATTGTATAGATTTATATAGTTTGAAATCAGAGAATTTCAGATTTGTTCTTCTTTCTCAAGAATGGTTTGGCTATCCAGAATCCTCTATGGTTCCATATAAATTTTAGGGTTGTTTGTTCTATTTCTGTAAAAAATATCATTGGAATTTTGATATGGATTGAATTAAATATGTAGATTGCTTTGAGTAGCATGGACATTTTAGCAACATTTATTCTTCTAATCCATAAGCACATAATTGTATTCCATTCATTTGAGTCATCTTCCATTTCTTTCATCAATGTCTTAGAGTATTCAGTGTACAATTCTTTCATCTCTTTGGATAAATTTATTCCTAGGTAGTTTATTCTTTTCGATAAGTGGTTGATATCCAAAATATGTAAAGAACTGTTAAAACTCAATAATTAAAAGACAAATAACTCACTTTAAAATGGGCAAAGGATTTGAACAGACTTTTCTCCAAAGAAGACGTACAAATGGAAAATAAGCACATGAAAAGATGTTAAACATCATTATAATTATGGAATTCAAATCAAAACCACCATGAAATATCACTTCACTAAGATGGCTATATTCAAAAAGAGAGATTGACCAGGATGTGTAGCAATCAGAATCCTTATACATTGCTGGCTTGATTGTAGATTGTTTTGAAAAATGATTTGGAATTGATTCGGCAGTTTCTTAATATGTAAAATATTGAGTTACCATTTGACCTAGGATTTTGCTCTGAGGTACATACCCAAGAGAAATAAAAATATAATACATTTGCTCAAAAACTTGTACATCACTGCTCACAGCAATATTATTATTCATAGTCAAAATGTGGAACAACCTAAATGTTCATCAACTGATGAATGGATAAACATGTGGTACAGCCATCCAGTGGAATATTGTATCTCAATAAAAAGGATTAGAGCACTAAATACACACTATAACATGAATAAACTTTGAAAACAATATTGTAACTGATAGAAGCCAGTCATGAAAGACCATATATTTATGATTCCATTTATATGAAATGCATAGAAAAGGAAAATCCACAGAGATAGGAAGTAGATCAGTGTAGGCCCTGGGTAGGGGAGAGGGGAGGAAGGAGAATGATTGCTAATGGCTAAGGCATTTCTCTTAGGAGTGATGTAAATGTTCTAAAATTAGTGGTGATAACTGTACAACGCTATGAATATGCGAAAAAGCACTGAATTGTACACTATAAAATGGTTATTACAGTCTATGAGTTGTATTTCAACAAAGCTGATATTCAGAAAAAAATAGTTTTAAAAATTACACCCCAGTCTATGGCCATACTACCCTGAACACATCCAATCTCATCTAAAAATTACACCCCGGACCTAAGACCTAAATCTGAACAAAACAAAACAAAACAAAACAAAAAAATAAATCAGGAAATGGGAAGTTTTAAATGTTGAATAAGGCATTATCACCAAAAAAGTGATGATATAGTAAAAATATAACATAACATAGCATAATATAATATAACATGAGTAGAATATGGTAACGCAACATGAGTATACTAGACTAGAACGTGATATGACATGACGTGACCTAACATGATACTGAGATAGATACTGGAAGTACAGCCAGGGAAGTATCCCACCAGACAACTAGGAAATTGACCCTATAACAGTGTTCTGGAAGTCAGAGATATGACAACAGTAGTTTTGTCTGCCTTTTGCTCCACTCTGTTTCTCTTCCTTGATGTTATCATAGGAGGAACATATTCAGAACCACAAATAATTTTTCTGTGAAAGTCAGATCATAAGAAACCAAACACAGTGAGCTAAAACCATAGGCTTTGGACTACCCTCCAGTGTGGGGACAGGTGGTCCCACAGATAATCCAGAACACAATGGACAGACATGCCTTCAAACTCAGGCTGCTGGTGAGTTTCTTTTTAATGGCATGTAACAGTAAAATTAGAACTTACTTAACATACCTTTTTGTATTTAATTTCTTACTACGTATATAAGTAAATATACATACACATAATTCAGAACACCTAATATGTATGCATATACTCCATATGTACACAATTTTACATAAATGCATAAGCATAACCATGCACACACTTTTTTCAAGTATACATTTTTGACTTATTTTTTCTGTTTGGTTTCTCCTTCCCTTGTGCTTCCTTCTTCACTGATGTCAAATATGCTCCCCCAAATAATCCACATTTAAAATCTAATACTATCCGTATTTCTTTCTGTACTCCTACAATCCTGCATAGTTATGCACAGTCACACAATGGGGATTACCCTGATTTTTTAAAATGAAGTCATGGTGCACTGGTTCTCTATATCTTGATTTTCATTCTAAAATACTTTGTGGAAATTCTCCCAAGACATCTGATACGGTTTTAATTTATTCTTTTAAAGCTGCTTAATATTCCTGATTGTCCATGCTATGACTGTGCTGTAACGTATTCAGCCATTCCGTCACTCATGGACATTCATTTTGCTTCCACTTTTTTGCTACTGTAAAAAATGCTGCAATAAACAACTTCAATTCTTAGAAATATATGTCCTATGTATGTTTTAGTTCTAAGGCACCAACTCCCAGGAGTAAGATGAAATATATAATTATATAGAGAGATAAATGAAGTATATATATAAATAAACATGAGTGGATGTTGCAAAAAAGACTGGAACACTTTATATATCTACCTCATGCTTACATGTATACTTTTCCCACAGCCCCACCTATAATAAGAATTGTAGTTCTTATTCATTTTTGCTAGGTATATATTATCTATTCAATTACTAAGGAGTCTACCCATTATAAATTTCAAAAGAAATCTACCTGACTGCTTAACGAAAAGGGAATAGATATGCTCACACAGTTATATAATATTATTAAGACTTGGTTTATCTCTCTTTCTCTTGCTTTCCCTCATCCCTGTTGATTTCTTTTTCAGATTGTCTCTCCCTTTCTAGTCACATGATGGTGGCCAGCAGTTTCTGGAGCTACCTTCTTCCTTCCAGCTTGAGATCTGATAGGAAAGAGACAGAGCCTTGTTCTAGCATTCCCAGCAATGTTCTGAGGTTGTTCTGAAGTTCACTCCTACTGAATCAACTGTACATATCTTTGAACATAATTGTATTGTGAAAATGTGATTCCTTGGTTGGCTTAGGTCTGGGTCACATGCTTTACCCAGGGCTAAAGGTAGAGCCTCAAACTGCCTGTGATGTGGATGGGAGGCATGGGGAGGAAGCAGCCCCTCCAAAAATAGCAGAGTTGTTGACAAAAGAAGTAAAAATAGCAACACAGATATCCACCGCATTTTTTTTCTTTTTTTTTTTCCCCATTGGACTATAGTTGATTTACAGTGTTGTGGTAGTTTCTGGTACACAGCAAACTGATTCAGTTTTATATATACATATACTTTTTCTTTTTTAATATGTGAAGTACAATTACATCTTATTCCTATTGCAGTTGTTACAAAAGGACGTGTTCATCATAAGTCAAATATGGTTCACCCCTTTAAATAGCTGTAAATGTCAAAATTACAATTTTAAACTTCTGTTGAAAATTTTATTATAGTATATCTTAAATGATAATCTTATCCCCTATGTTCTTATTACTTCAGAGTAATTATTAGAAATCTCTGTTGTTACAATGTGCTGTATTCCAATATAATTAGGGAATATGAGAAACATAGGGCCATTGGCTTTCATGTCTTAATGTCTTAGTCTTAACTTATGTTTTCCTTCATTTCCCCCTTTTTCATAACATTACTGTACTCATTTGTATCTTCTTCTACTTCAACTCACCCACCCTTGAAACCTGCCACTTACAATATACAAGTTGTCTGGAAAACAAGAGGCAAGAGAGAAAACCCAAGGTGTTCCTCCATTAGGGAAAATTACGAGCTTCAGTACAAAGACTCTGGGTCAGGCTGAGTCAGTCCTGATCACAATTGTGTATGAGCACCTGGAGGCTCACTTAGTTATTGAATGAATAAAGTTATTTAGGGTACTCAGAGCTCCCTTTTGCTCACTTCCTGGTCCTTAGTTCTATCAAATAGGTGAGGTTGTCAGGTAATTAACTCAGGGTGAGTGAAGTTTCAGTGTTTGTGCGCACGCGTGTGTGTGTGTGTACACATGCACATATACCATACTGTATATTATAAATATACAGATGTAATGGGAGCACAGGCTCTGGAATCTGTCTATGTTCAAAATGTGGCTTCAGCACTTAGCTGTATGACGCGGAGTGATGCACTAAACCTCTTCTGCCTCAGGCCTCCCATCTGTAAAACGGCAATAATAATAGTATCTACTTCAACGAGCTGTTCTGAGTATTGAGATCATCTTCATGAAACTCAGCAAGGTGCCTGATATATAATGCATTCCAGTAGTGATAATTGGTATTATGTGTTAAATTTTTCCTCCCCACTACATTGGGAGTGATAATAGTCTCAAAACCTAGTACAGTTCCTGGTACATGATAGGTGACACACAAATTTTTAATAAATTACTTGAAACTATAAGGTACTTTTCCTCTGTTCATAGACATGTACATGTACATTTGCAACATCTCAGACAGGAACTACTATCTTAAATACTGCTGGACTAGGAGTCAGCAGGTAAAAATGAAACGAAACTGTATAGACGTGGGTTTATAACAAAGCCATAATAATTCCTGAAAGTTGTGCTGAGCAATCGTTGAAATGGAATTGTGTTTTCCTGTTTCCTTTTAATAGGCTACTCATCTTTCTGATCAAAAACTCTTCTTCCAGCAATATTTTGCATGGAGGGATCATAATTTTCAAAAAGATAAGTCAAGAGGGAAAAGAGTGTTTAACAGGCTGAGTGCAGAAATAGCAGTTTTTCTTTTTCAGTAGGCTTTCAGATTCTGATCTGAGAGCTTTTCAGCTTTTAAATAACATTACCTCAAGTTACCTGGAGATTCCTTCCTGAGCACGCTGACCCTGGAATGTCTTTGGGATGTCTCCAATACTTTTTTATACTGTAATTTCTTTCCCCATAGCTCCACTCCCCCAGCCCTCAAAAGTACCAGATTTGTTTAAAAAATCAAACAAAAAGAAAGTCAAGATTATACAGAGATGTTAAGAACAAAAGCTCTGCCTTCAACTTTCAATCCTCTTATTAAAACTCATGTCATGACTCTTGTCGAGGGAATGATTTGGTGTCAGTGTCCTCAATCAGCGTTCTCTCAGTCACTTTCATTAGGAGCCATGTTTCCTTGACAAAGGATAACAAATGGACACTGTTGGTCCCTAATGGGCTTTTGACTACAGATCCTGTACCATTTCTCCGTGAAGCAATTGCAATTATTTGTCATTTTAATATGACTTGGCAAGGAGGTCCAAAAAACATGGCTATTATTCATCAATATGTATATTTTGTACTTATATTAGTATTAGAATATCATTATTACTCGTCTCACATTGTATGAGCAAGATAGAATTACACCGTGTAAAAAATGCATTAAATTCTCTTCGGCTGCACTCATATAGCACAAGTAAATGTAATTTAAGAGCTTGCACCATTTATATGCTAAACTCTACCATCTATTATTATTAGTGGAGAAATGCTTTTACCTTTGCACTAATGAAAAATATATCAATATGTTCCCACTGTTAATTGGAAATAATATAGCTAATACTAAAACTCAAACCTTTAATAGTATATCTATCCATCCTTTTACATTCTGAAATGTTCTAGTGCCTAATTTTTCTATCATGTTGGCATAACATAAATTTAATTTTGATATTAGAATATAATTCTTTCATTCTGCATTCTTTCAGAGGCTTTTGTATATAAGATTAATTTGAAACTTTTGAAATTCAACAACTAGCTTTGTAAATAACCAAGAATAATTTATCAGGCAACCTTCTCTCAGTGGATATAGTTAATATTGTATTATAATTCTAATGAAACAAGTTAAACCCCTGTCCAATTCCAGGTAGTTTTAAATTGTTTCTGTGATTTTATCAGTCCTTTTTCTAATTCTAAACTAGAGCTAAGTAAAACTCAAGTATGTTGCAAATAAATACACAAACAATGTTTTTCATTGCTACATGTTAAGCAAATGGAAGAAGAGGGCAAGTTTACTAGACTGTTTCTCTGAATTAAGGGCAGTACACACACATGCAGACGCACATACACATCCATAGTGTAAGAAGAATCAAAGAAAGGACAATCAGGTAGATTTCCATGTTTTTAACATGAATAAGACCTTTATCATCATAGCTCAAAATAAAATTAAACTTTTTTTCATTCAACGATTATTTACTAAGTGCCTTACAAAAGACCAGGTACATTTTTAAAATCACCTACAATGTACAAGGAGACCATACTAAGGTCTGATTTTAGCTCATAAAATTTAGAATGCTAGGGAGCCAGACAATGGTCTGAGAAAGAAAGAAAGGCAAAAATCAAGGCAAAATATCCTGCTTGTTTGTGTTGGTGGGTAGGATGGGTAAGATGGAAGAAAGGAAAGGACTAGAAATATTTAATTGGTCATTGACAAAGTCTAGTTATAAGATAACTGGAATGAAATAAATTGAGCTGAAGAGAAATATTTATATTAAAGGAAAATCATCCTATTATTTGTAAAATAAGAGAGTAGTTACATAAAATACAGATTATCTATACAATGAATTATCTAAAATCATCATTTAAAAACTATAGCTATGAAACATTTAAAATTATGTCTTATTAAATTTTTAGATATTTATTGAAGTATAATCAGTTTATATTGTTGTGTCAATTTCTGGTGTACAGCACATGCTTCAGTCATATAAGAACATACATGTACTTGTTTTCATGTTCTTTTTCACCATAAGTTACTACAAGATATTGAATATGGTTCCCTGTGTATAAACTTGTTGTTTATCTATTTTATTTATATTAGTTAGTATCTGAAAATCTGGAACCCCTTTCCCACCCTCTTCCCCCAACCAGTGGGAACCATAAGTTTGTTTTCTATGTCTGCATCTATTTCTGTTTTATAAATAATTTTGTCTTTTTTTTTTTTTTAGATTCCACATATAAGTGATATCATATGGTATTTTTCTTTCTCTTCTGGCTTTCTTCACTTAGAATGACATTCTCCAATTCCATCCATGTTGCTGCAAATTGCATTAATTATTTTTATGGCTGAGTAGTATTCCATTGTATAAATATACCACACCTTCTTTATCCAATCATCTGTTGATGGACATTTAGGTTGTTTCCGTGTATGGGCTATTATAAATAGTGCTGCTGTGAACACTGGGGTGCATGTGTCTTTTTGAATTAAGGTTCCCTCTGGATATAAACCCAGGAGTAGGATTGCTGGATCATATGTTAAGTCTATTTTAAGTTTTTTGAGGAATTTCCATACTGATTTCCATAATGGCTGCACCAAACTTCATTCCCACCAACAGTATAGAGGGTCCCTTTTTCTCCACAGCCTTTTCAGCATTTATCATTTGTGGACTTTTGAATGATGGCCATTCTGACTGGTGTGAGGTGATACTTCAATGTAGTTTTGATTTGCATTTCTCTGATATTAAGACTATATTTTTAAATGCAGAGATGTAAAAATATATCAAGTAAAGATAGATTTTTAAAGGAATGTGCACACACACATAAAACACAAATATATACATGTATAAAACAGTATGCTACAAATATTTACTATGTGACAAGATTATGGGTGATTTTAATTTTCTTCTTTATACTTTTTGTATTACTCAGATTTTCTGCAATGAATGCATTACTTTGTCAGAAAAACAGTCACTTAAAAGGCATACTAAAATATTAACTAGAAGATTATTTTTTAATGTGCAAAATTTAAAACCTTTATTTTTACAACTCAATACTGGACTAAATTATGGGTTTCTGTTGAATTTATTATGAAACTTAAATCTGTGCTAAATAAACTTTTGGCCCTTGTTAATGATATTTTAAATATTGACCTTAATATTTTTAAAAGTATCCTTAGAAAAGGCTAAGCCTTGTGGGAAGTATATTAAAAACTTGCTCTCAGCCCAAAAAGATCACAGAACCTCTAGGAAATACAAAACCACTTTTTTTTTTTTAAGGTAAACATTAATAATATCACTCAGCTTTTTAAAAAGTTTGGGTCAGTCACTGACAGTTTTATCTGAGAGTCAAATTTGAAACACAGATGGATTCAAAAAGTCATGAAAAATAATGTAAGTTTTTATGGAACATTTCTTGAGGAGACAAGGAAACACAAGTTACATACACAACATGTGGTAAAGTTTCCCTGATGCTCTTTGAGCATTTTGTCTTCTCCTCAAATTTCCATCCCTAGCTTTCTCTCTCTCCTAGGAGTCTTTATGGTTTTATGCTTGTTTGCATGATTTCTCTATGCCAAAGTTCCTCTAACTTTCCCTTCCTCTCAGGTCATTCCCCTCCTGTCCTCTCCAGAAACCTCCATTCCATTTTATAGGCAGATCATGTTTAGTCTTGCTTGGATTCCTCTAGTTCTCTTCTCCAATATCCATCTTAGTCAACACCATGGTTCACTTATCTATAAAAATGGGAATATTAATACCAACCTCAGAATGAGTGACCAGGGTAGCTGCCATATACTTCATGCTCAATAAATATTAAGTTGCTGTATTATATATGATAACTGGTTTAATCTCATTAGTCTCTTCTCAACCACTTTTAAAGTAGTCACAACATAATATTGTGCATTAAGAGCCTTTCAACCTCATTATCTTCCGTGAAACAAAGGGCAAGCAATAATTAAAACAACAAAGAAAATTTCAATTTCAATAGAATAGAATACAACATTAAACAACAATTCTGAAGAAGAGCTACCATATACAGTAAAATATGGAGTGAAGTGAGGGAGATATTGAGTGAAGGCATAGATGTTTGATATCGCATGCATCTTGTTTGCCAAAATCTCCTATAGGTTAAACTGCTCTGAAGGGCTCAGAAATGATCTTTTTCTTAGCACAGAAGCATGTTAAGATAGTTTTAGCAACATCTATGAACTGTGTTCAACCCAAAAGAATATTAGAAAAGGTAAAGCTGAGAGAAGACCCTCATAGATCCTTAATATGAAAGAAGCATACACAACATCCTTAAACCAGGAATTTAATACCAAGCCAAGATGTCATGAACATTTAAAAACAATAAACAGGTGTAAATTCTCATGAAAGTAATAATGTCTTAGATATGTCACCAAAAGCACCAAAAGCACAAGAAACCAAAGAAAAAATAGATAAATCAGAATGCACCATACCTGTTTTAAATTAATGAAATTTAAGTTTTAAATTAAAATTAAAAACTTTTGTACTTGATAGGACACCATCAAGAAAGTGAAAAGACACCCCCAAGAGTTGGACAGAATTTTTACAAATCACGTATCTGAGAAGGGATTTGTATCCAGAATACATAAAGAATTCTTACAATTCAATAATAAACAGACCAATAACCCAATTAAAAATGGAGAAAGGATCTGAACAGACTTTAAAGAAAATATACAGGTGGCCAATAAGCACATGAAAAGATACTCAACATAATTAGCCATCAAGGAAATTTAAATCAAACCCTCAGTGAGATCTCACTTCATACTCATGAGGTTGGCTACAATGAAAAGGAGATAATAAGAAGTGTTAGAAAAGATATGGAAAAACAGAACCCTCTTACATTGCTGGTGAGAATGTAAAATGATGCATTTGCTTTGGAAAACAGTGTAGCCCCAATGGATTAAACACACCCAATAGTTCCACTTTTAGGACTATACCAAGAGAAATGAAAACTTATGTCCACACAGAAACTTTTACACAAATGTTCATAGCAGCATTACTCATAGTAGCCAAAAGATGGAACCAACCCAAATGTCCATCAGCTGATGAATGGATAAATACCATATGGTATATCCATACAATAGAATAGTATTAGTCAGTAAACAGAAAGAAAATACCAATAGATGCTACAACATGGATGATCCTTGAAAACGTTGTGCTAAGTGGAAGAATCTAGTCCAAAGGATCACATATTGTATGGTTCCATTTATACAGAGTATCCATAATAAGTAAATGTATAGATATAGAAAGTAGATTAGTGATTTCCTAGGGTTGGGGTGATGGAGGGGTGGGGGATGGAAGGTGACAGCTTAGAGGTATGGAGGATCTTTGTGGGGCAATGAAATTGTTCTAAAACTGATTGTAGTAATAATTCCACAACTCTCTAAATATACTGAAAGCCAATTAATTGTACACTTTAAGTGGGTAAATTGTATGGCATGTGAATTACTTCCCAGTAATGCTCTTAAGGAGAAAAAAATAGGCAATTTGGTCTTTCAAGATCTTGGGGACTATGGCTAATACCAGACTTTCCTCTAAAAAGAGGAAAATGAGGACTTTGTGACAAAAAATGCCTAAATGACTGTCCCATTTTTGTCACTTCTATGTTGTCCTCCCATCCTAACTACAAAATCACTTCAGATCTGGATTTTTCTGACAG
This sequence comes from Camelus dromedarius, assembly GCF_036321535.1. Classification (NCBI taxonomy): domain Eukaryota; kingdom Metazoa; phylum Chordata; class Mammalia; order Artiodactyla; family Camelidae; genus Camelus; species Camelus dromedarius. The sequence continues at coordinate 16,173,453 of NC_087461.1, forward strand.
TTCACTGCTCTCAGAAACAAACATGTCATTCCAAAGTTGAGTCGATTTTTCTTCTTGTCTCCCAAGGCTTTACCCAGGAAGAGACAGGACAAGTACCCTGGGCCTTGGGATTTCCTCAATCTACCAGGATTTTCTTTCATTTATTTTCCCTCACAGAGTCTTACCAGGTGGCTTAAGAGAGAGTCTAAGACCCCATCAGTCACTTAACAATCTTTGCTTTACCTTTCACACTCCTCCTCTTGTTACCCAAGAAATCATTATTAAGTATCAGGAAAAGGAAGAGATGATGTTTACGTTTTTGTGTATTTTCCCAAATTTGAGGCCCTTCTCAGAGATTTTCCCATTTCTTGCAGATTTATATCTCTGAAACTCAGATACCTGGAAATGTTCTGTGTTTTCTCTATCATCCTTTCTTCCATCAACCATTGCTTGTTGAATGAAGAATGGTCAAAGTTAAAAAGAAATATAATAACAAGAAAAGTTTGGTTTATATTTCAAAATAGTATCTCATCATATTAAAAAAGTCAGCAACTCCTCTTTATATAATCAATAACCAATTAGAAAATATAATGGAAGAAAGATCTTATTTATGTTGGCAATGATAGATGTAAAATTTCTACCAATTAACAGGAAGTATGGAAGATCTACACTAAAATTAAAATGAAAAGGAAACTTTAGAACTCTACAGAGTAAATAAGAGAAGACTAGAATAAATAGTAGGATATATCTCATTAATGAATAAGGTTCAATACTGAAAAAAAAATGTCATTTCTTCAAAAGAAAGCCTACAAAATTAATCTCAAAGCAAATACCAGTAGAATTTTTCCTCATGAAGAACTTATTCTAAAGTTCATGTGACAGGACAGTTATGGCAGATAGTTAAAAAATTCTGGGAGAAGAAAGAGATATGATAGATCAATAACCCAACTAGGCATTGAAAGTACTTATGAAATTATAGTAATTAAAATAGTTTATAACTTCCCACTAACAAGAAGAGGTCAGTAAGACAGAATAGGGAATTTAAAATTTGACACAACATTGTAAAATGACTATAACTCAATAAAAAAATGTTTTAAAAATTTTAAAAATAAATAAAAAATTCAGTCAAAAAAAAAGAATAGGGAATTTAAAAATGTATTCAACTACTTACAGTTATTTGATATATTTTAAGGATAGCATTTCAAATAGGAGAGGAGAAGATGGGTTTTTCAATAAATAATGTTGGGAAAATCTGTATGTAAAAAAAAAATAAGTAGGATTCCTACAACTCTCTTTATACCAAATAAAAACAAATTAACTATTTAAAGATAAAATTATAAAACCATAATATAGAAGAAAACTAAGGTAAAATTTGTGTATAATCTTGGAGTAAGAAAAGTCTTTTTAAACAAGACATAGAACCTAAAAGCCATAAAGGAAAAGATTTAAACAATTTATTACATAAAAATTTAAAACTTCAGTGTGGCAAAAGAATCTTAAAAAAAGTGAAAAGGCAAATCAAATGACAGACAAAAAGTAAGTTTTCTTTATATAAATAGCTCTAACAATCTAATAGAAAAGAATAATGGCCTAATAGAAAAATGGGCAAAAAATGGAGTATTACATAGAAAAAGAATTTAAAAATAAAGTAAAAAATAATAAAATTATTCAAAACACCTTGAAAAGGCTAAGTGGCAGCCAAAATATCTGGTAATAGTTCTGTCGCATCCAGCTCTGGATATAAACCATCAATTCATCATTTCTTCATGACTTGCTCTACTTCCCTGAAGTACCAGAGATTTTATTCTGGTTAGTACTAATATCTCTGATCCCTTTAGGGCAAGATACTTAACATAGGTGTGTATCTTAAACATTAGAATATTATTAAGCTCAGTTAACATTGGTGGTAACTGAAAATAAATCACTCAAATCATTCCTGGCATTTTGAAATGAACTGGTATTATGTTCAAAGGAGCCAGTTAATTGAAAGCTTTTGTTATTGGTTTAATGCAGATGGTCTAACGGAAGGCAACTTTAAGAGATGTGTGTGGATAGATAGATAGATAGATAGATAGATAGATAGATAGATAGATAGATAGATAGATAGATAGATAGAGATAGATATTTATATCTCCATATATATATATATGTATATATCTTATCCAGATTGAAGAAACTGTTTTTCTAACAATATATTCTTAAGAAACTTTGGATTGCAAGAGAAATTCTACATTATGAAATTGGGAAACAAGACTCAGACCCATTGTGAGAATGCTCTTAAGGGTTTTTTTATGGGACATTGTTTGACCTGTACTGCAGGAAAATTCAGGTAATAATAAACCTTCAAATAAAAGACTTTTTCAGTTAATTAATGATCCCATGTCCATATAAGTGAATCTTGAATGTTCAATGAGATGTATCACGGATACCTAATAAAATAATATCTATGATGCAGCTTAATAACTTACCTGGAAACTTTAAAACTTAAAAAAAAAAAAAGCCTTAATGTAGGAGCATCACATTAGTTAAATTAGAGAATTCCAGAATCTCTGATAAGAGCGTGAGCTGTAACACCAATGCCTTAATATTCTTTGAATGTAGTCATCATTTCTATGTATCTAAAGTACTGACATGGATATCAGGAAACTATTCACAAAGGAGATTTAAAGACAAGTGATAGCTAAACATTTAGAGCCTAGAATTACTAATTTGTAAAGAAAAATGAAGAGAACTAAATATATATATATACACACACACATATATATGTAACTTTTTTTGGCTGAATGATAAAAATAAAGTACTGTGACAATTAGGAGTATTTTTAAATTGTAGAAAAGAAGTAGATGGAGGCATATTTAGAATAATACAAAGACACAATCAATGAAATAAAAAACAATAATTTTGGAATGGCTGTAAGGGAAAACACTAATAAATTGATCACAAAGTTTTTGATAGTACCCCTACAGAGCATAACTTGAGTCATATCTTTTTCTTTTAAGATAAAGTGTAAGCTAACAAACAAAGGAATTGTAAATATGTACCTAATGTTAGAAAGAAAAGCAAATTAAATTTTATTCAACCTATAATCTCTTAAATGTAATGGATTGCCTCTGTTGAGCTCTGCACATTAGTGTTATACATGCATAAAATCTTTGTATGCTGTGAAGAGTATTTTAATTTCAAAAGTCAGTTATTTGATAATAAAAAAAATGGTGCACTACTGAATTAGGCAATAATGTAAATAAATCTTTGAGGATCAAAAGAAGCCAGACACAGTAGTGCACATGCTGTAACCATCCCATGTATATGAAATTCAAGAACAGGCAAAACTATTACTCAGCATAGGAATTTTGAGATTAATTTTGTTGTAGTATGTATCAATTGTTCATTTACTTTTATTGCTGAGTGGTGTTTTATTGGGCTATCATTGCACAGTGTGTTTATTCATTCACCTTTTAATAAACATTTGGGCTATTTTCAGCTTGTGCCTATAACAAATAAAGCTGCTGTGAACCTTTGTGTAAAAGTCTTTGTGTAGACATGTTTTTTATTCTCTTGGGTAGAAACCTAGCAGTTGAATAGTTGGATTCTATGATGGGAAAACATATCACTTTTTTAAGAAAGTGTTGAACAGTTTTCCAAGGTGGATGTACAGTAGTATATTCCCATCAGCAATTAAACAGAGTTCCACCTGTTCTACACTCTTAACAACACTTTTTTTTATTGAAGTATATTCAATTTATAATGTTGTGTCAATTTCTGGTGTACACCATTCTTCAGTCATACATGAATATATATATATTCATTTTCATATTCTTTTTCATCATAAGCTACTACAGGATATTGAATATATTTCCCTGTGCTAGTTTATTATATATATACCACTCAGTATCTGCAAATCTCGAACTCTCAGTTGATCCCTTCCCACCCCCCTAATCCCCTGGCAGCCACAAGTCTGTATTCTATGTCTGTGAGTCTGTTTCTGTTTTACATTTAAGTTCTTTTTTCTTTTTTTTTAGATTCCACATATGAGTGGTATCATATGGTATTTTTCTTTCTCTTTTTGGCTTACTTCACTTAGAATGACATTCTCCAGGAACATCCATGTTGCTGCAAATGGCATTATGTTGTCGGTTTTTATGGCTGAGTACTATTCCACTGTATAAATATACCACTTCTTCTTTATCCAGTCATCTGTCAATGGACATTTAGGTTGTTTCCATGTCTTGGCTATTGTAAATAGTGCTGCTATGAACATTGGGATGCAGGTGTCTTTTTTAATTACGGTTCCCTCTGAATATATGCCCATGAGTGGGATTGCTGGGTCATATGGTAAGTCTATTCCTAGTGTTTTAAGGAATCTCCATACTGTTTTCCACAGTGGCTGCACCAAACTGCATTCCCACCCTTTTCTCCACAGCCTCTCCAGCATTTATCATTTGTGGACTTTTGAATCATGGCCATTCTGACTGGTGTGAGGTGATACCTCATTGTAGTTTTGATTTGCATTTATCTGATAATTAGTGATAGTGAACATTTTTTTCATATGCTTATTGGTCATTCATATGTCTTCACTGGAGAATTGCTTGTTTAGGTCTTCTGCCCATTTTTGGACTGGGTTGTTTGTTTGTTTGTTTGTTTTATTAAGTCTTATGAGCTGCTTATATAGTCTGGAAATCAAGCTCTTGTCAGTTTCAGCTTTTGCAAATATTTTCTTCCATTCCATAGGTTGTCATTTTGTTTTGCTTATGGTTTCCTTTGCTGTGCAAAACTTGTAAGCTTAATTAGATCCTATTTGTTTATTTTTGTTATTATTTATATTGCTTGGGTAGACTGCCCTAGGAGAACATTGCTGAGATGTATGTGAGATAATGTTTGCTTATATTTTCTTCTAGAAGGTTTATTGTGTCTTGTCTTATGTTTAAGTCAGTAAGCCATTTCAAATTTATTTTTGTGTATGGTGTAAAGGAGTGTTCTAGCTTCATTGCTTTACATGCTGCTGTCCAGTCTTCCCAACACCATTGGCTGAAGAGACTGTCTTTATTCCATTGTATGTTCTTGCCTCCTTTGTCAAAGATTAGTTGACCAAAAGTTTATGGGTTCATTTCTGGGCTCTCTATTCTGTTCCATTGATCCATATGTCTGTTTTCGTACCAATACCATTCTGTTTTGATCAACAACATTTGATATAGTTAGCTTTTAATTTTTCAGTCCTCCTAACATGTTTAATAGAATTGTTTTAATTTGAGCATCCTTGATGTCTAATGATGCTGAGTTTGTTTTTAAATCATAGAATATCCAAACTAGTCTAAAGTGGAAGAAGGCAAATCATTTGTTGTCTGGGGATGAGGCAGAGGGAGGGTTGAATTACAAAAGGACACAAGCAGCTTTTAGGAGCGACGGAAATATTTGTCTTTATTGTGGTGATGGTGTAACTGGTATAGATACATGTAGAAATGGATCTAATTGTACACTTTAAATATATGTGTAGTGTACTTCAGTTATATGTTAATAAATGTTTACAGTAGTTTTTGGAAGTACAGGCAAAACTAGTCCATGACGAAAAGCAACAGAACAATGATTATCTAGGGGTAATAGGGATCACCTGGAAGGGAGCATAAGTGAACATTTTAGGGTGGTAGAAATGTTATTTCTTGGTTGGGTCATTGTTCAGTCAGGTGTTTGTGTTTATCAAGACCCACCAAAGCAAATGCTTAAGATTTGTGTAGTTCATTATATACAGATTTTCCTTCATTTTTTAAAAATTCATTATTTGAGATTTTACTTCACAATGTCCCTATAATATTTGCACTATTTATGCAAGGTTCTGTTTTTTCTCCTGACCGCACAGAATTAAGCTTTTTGTCTGATCTTTTATTTCTTACCACAGATAAATATTTATGTTTATATTGAAGATCAACAAACTGGCAAATTGGTAGCAGAAGCTGCTGCATGCAAAGAAGAGTTTGAGTGAGTGACAGACACTGTTACTGTCTCACCGATGAATTTATTCATTGACCTTGAACGTCACTTGGGAAACACAGAAATTTCAGTTTCATAAGCAGGGTCAAGGAGTAATTGAAATATTGCAGAATTTTTCACAAAATTGTGATGGTCATTATTTTCTTATATTCATGCTTGATGCCACTCTGTTGAATGCTAAGTTTTTTTTCTTTTTTGGGGAGGGTTCTTCATTAAGTAAGAACATAGTATTTGTGGCAACAGTCTCAGAGGTTGTCCCCGCATGATCTTTGCATCTTGGTGTTCCCACTTTTGCATAATCCCTTCCCCTTGAGTGTGGGCGGGACCTGTGACTCTCTTCTAACCAACAGAATGGAATGGCAAAGGTGACAGGCTATCATTCTCACGATTGTGTTATGTTACATAAGATTCCGTCTTTGTAGTGGGCTCATTCTAAAGACCCTTCCTAACTGGATTTGAGGAAGTTAAGAAGCCATTTGGAAATTCCACTTGGAAACCAGTTGTGGGTGGCCTCTGGATGCTGAGGGCAGCTTCCAGCTGCCAGCCAGTAGAAGCAGGGCCCTCAATCCAACAACCAAAAGGAAATTTATTCTGCCAGTGATCTGAGTGTCCTTGGAAGAGGGCTCTTCCTCAGCCAAATGTTCAGGTGAGAATGCAGCTCCTCCAACCTCTTCATTACAGCTGTATGAAACCTTAGGCATTGGACTCAGCTAAGCCATGGCCAGACATCTATCCTGTAGAAACTCTGAGATGACGTGTGTGTGTTGTTTTAAGCCACTATGTTGTGGTAACTTACTGTAAAACCATAAGAAGCTAATACAATATTTTCCCTTGAATGTGCTAATTAAATCTCTTTAGATACCTTCCCTGTGCCATTAATTTCCCAATTTATTGCTGATGCTTCAGCTCAGGTCACAGTTCAGGGGCTCTAGAGTCAGTTCCTCTGCCAAGTGTGTTGATGTTGGCACAGAACTCTGCTACAGCTCGAGCATCTAACAAGACCAGACACATTTCTTCAGTTCCTTTGAAGAGATGACGTTGTGGCTCCATCTCAGGCCAAGAAAATAATTTCCCACCTGTACATAATAAAGGCTGAGCATGTACCTTCAACTAAATGATGCTAAGAAGTAACCCCAGGCTAAATAAACATAATAAAATAAATATGTAACATGGGAGAGAAATCTGGGAGTAATTTTGGTAGTTTACAATTTTGAGTTTTGAGTATTTGCCTTTTTCCTCATTTAAATGATTTTGAAAGGCAACTACTTAAAAAGATCTCAGGTCAAAAATACCATCAAGAGAATTCTCAGCATTATCATGTGGATCACATTTCAGAGCTGCCCATTTTGAGAGGTCAAAGGAGAAAAGCTACAAAGGGATTTTTATTTTCAGTTTTATTTATTTTACTTAATTTTTAAAGTTCAATACCATAAAAGAACTTTATTACCTGAATGTCCTTTTCTCCTCCTTAATTTAATGCAAAATAATCTTACCATAGTTTTACTGAAATGGTTCTACACTCTTGCTGAAGTTCTTCAAATCCTGAATATCTTTCAGTTTCTTTTTAAAGCACTTTATTAAACACATAACACTTCATTTCTGCAGATATTTGACTTGCTGTCTATAAGACTTCCAAAGTCAGTAGTACAGTCTAGACTTATTAATTAATGTATATAATGAGACAATATACATGCAAGTTTGCTTTACTCTTCATGCAACCCTAGAAATCACATTAGAATAACCAGAGCCAAACATTGAATTCTGCCATCTTAAGGTACTGATTTAATAAATCAATCAGTAGGTATCAAGTTCCTATAAGGTACAACACTGTGGCCTAAATGTGTATATGTGTTTCTAATTATATGGGCAACATTTTTAGTCTTAAACATTACTTAGAGTTGATAAAGCAAATACAGACCACATGGGATAATGTAAATGAACAAAAGAAATCTTTTTAGCTCACGCTTTGTTTATGTATTACATGGAGACCTTGGAACTGAATCAAACTGTCTTACTCAATTGAACAAAAATTTTTAAACAAAAGATGTAGTCAATACGCTTGGCATAAGGTCAAGAGTTAAATGTCTAAAAGGAAATGATAACCAGGAAGTCTGAATAAATTATGTCTCCAAGTGCCTTCCTCATGACCCCATAAGTAGTAAGGATTGGGGCATTCAGGTATAAAGTGCACAGTGAGTACACTGTTTCTTAGAGTTGTGATCTGCAGAACACTATTCAGGAATAATAGCTTCCATGATCAGACAAGGTAGGGACATGCTGCTGGGTGAGAAGTCTTGGTGGTTCTCAATACATACACATTGGCATCTTAAAACTGTTGGGAAGCCCTGTAGCAGATGAACCTCTGTAATTTTAACACAGTATTTTCAAAACCTATTGAATGTTCCACACTTTCGAAGGCACATTTATTAACATGCTTAAGAACAGTTTTCTGCAAAACAGTGTCCCAGGAGACATATATGGTTAAAACAAGAGTGTGGAGAGAGCCCTGAACAAGGATTAGGTCCACAATGGTGTAAAACTAACACTAGCTGTCACTAAGTTATTACAACATTTTAAAAGAGAGAGAGAGAGAGAAGAATAGAAAAGAAAAGAAAAGAAAAGAAAAGAAAGAAAGAAAGAAAGAAAGAAAGAAAGAAAGAAAGAAAGAAAGGAAAGAAAGAAAGAAAGAAAGAAAGAAAGAAAGAAAGAAAGAAAGAAAGAAAGAAAGAAAGAAAGAAAGAAAGAAAGAAAGAAAGAAAGAAAGAAAGAAAAAGGAAGGAAGGAAGGAAGGAAGGAAGGAAGGAAGGAAGGAAGGAAGGAAGAAAGAAAGAAAGGAAGAAAATAAGAATTCAAACAATGGAAAGTAAAACTGACACTCTGGTATCAGGGTCTGCTGGGAACTGGTAACCGCACAGTCATGGTTACAATATGCTTCGTGTCCTTTCCACCACCAAGATTCAGCTACTTAGAAACTCTTACACAATGAGGTCTAGCAATTTTACCTTTCTTTCTGCCTTCAGTAGATTCTGGATTATTTCCTCATGCTTATTCTCACTCTCATAGTCTCCCCATCCATAAACTTTTCCCATTCTTGCAGAAAATTCCATGATTCAGCAGGAAACTGAAGTTTTGGTAGTGACATTTATATTCAAATTGTATGGCCAAAGCAACAGTCTGAAGCCTGCCGAGGGAAGAATTCTAGTATAACTGAATACTAAAAGTTAGAATTTTATGTATACTATCTAAAGATCTCCCTAGGAACTTGGGACGTGGACAATGCTGCTTCCATTGAACAGAAGTAAAAATTGGGCTGGAAACTAGAGAACTTACCAAGACTTGTACATTTCAATCTGTTCTACAACCTTAGATCTAAAGAGGAATTAAATTACCAAACAATCAGGCAAAGAGCAAGCTGCAAGGCAATTCACCCATAAGATTTGTCTACAAATATTGAGTCAGGGAAGATTCCTTCATTTGAGCATGAGTAGGAGGTAAAGCAACATGAGGGAAAGAGGAAACTGTGAATTAAGCTGTGAGCAAGAGGAAGGGAAGAATATTCATGTGCCTTTGAAACTGACCCACTATGTGGTCCACAAGAAAATTCTGCATTGAAGTGTGAAACTGTTCGTGAATCCTATAGAATGCAGGAAGCTATAGCCACCAAGAAACAGGAATAGGATTTCAAAATAGTCCAGGAATAAAACATAATAAAATGGAGGGGCATGCTAAAATAAAACAGAAGGAGAAATAAATATAGGAATTCTCAAAATAAAATAAAAATAAAAGATGAAACTCAGGGTGCAGAAGGTTAAAACAGTACTGTAGAGAACAGTTATTACAAGTGCAATGGGGGGAAAGTATAATGGGAACAATGCAGTAGATATGGAAAACAGACTCAAGGAAGCCAACAAACAAGGTCAGGAAGGGTGGAGGAAAGTTGCTTCCCCTTCCTGCTCTTGTGTTCCACAGAAGAGGCACAGATCCCCGTGGCCTCTTCTTTCATTGCCCCTCCTTTCCAGACAGAAGGGACCCAGCTACCCACAGGAAGCCAATGTTCTGCTGTCTTATCCAAACCATAAGATTTAGAGCACTAGGCTCTCCTCTTGATGGGAAGTTTGTGGAAGGAGATAATAAATTCATCTCATGGTGCTATTATCATCTAATGCTCTGGGCAGGGAACCCTGAGAAAGAGATAAAGATTTGAATGACAGAACTAAAATAACAATATGGAGAGACAAAACTAGGCTAGGAAATGCAGCTTCATTTTCAGATTTAGTTAAGCACATGACCTTGGAAGTTTGTAGAGACTTCTTTAGGCCATGCGTCTGATTTTTTTTTTTTTTTTTTTTTTTTTACAGTTGTGGTTCTTTATTTTTCATGTCTTTAGCACAGTGCTATGGAGCTTTCACATTTTGAGGTCACTGAATCTTATGTAGTTTAGGCTGTTATGTAGAGACAAGGTTGAGTTTGAGAGACTGTAAGTATGCAACTCAAGGATATGACCTTCTTTAAGCAATACCAAAGGCCTTAGCAAACATGGAAGGTCTAGAAGCAGCATGGGTCTCAGCAAGGGTGCTGTGTACAGTATTGCCTGGGCAGATGTTGGCCACTCGGGTACCAATAAGCAAATATCAGCCACACAGGCTCATCAGGTAATTGCCAATCATGATGGCTTCAACCAAGCTTCCAGCAGTCCTAGAGTGGAGGCTGCAGCCCCCTGGACTTGAAATTCACAAGTATAGCTTAACCTGGTATTACAAGTTAGGCTAAGGCAGGATTAGGTATTTCTAGCTGCGGGTAGACAGAACAGTTTTTACTGTAAGGCAGTTGTTCTGTATGTACTATGAAACATTAGCAAAATTCTAGGTTTAAAATGTTAACATTTGGTTTAGAGAGGGCAGGAAATCCTGAACAAAGAAAAAGCTGGAAAGCACCACAATTTATTTACAAAACAAAATTACCTTGTTTGCTATAGACAGAATGTTTGTGTCCCTCCAAAATTAATAGGTTGAAACCTTACTCCTAACCTGATGGTATTTAGATTCGGGGTCTTTGAATGGTCCTTAGGTCACGATAGTGGAGTTCTCATGACAGATTTAGTGCCCTTATAAAAGAGACCCCAGAGAGCTCCCTCACCCTCTTCTGCCAAGTGAGGGCACAACAAGAAGGCTGTCTGTGAAGCAGGAAGTGGGCTCTCACCAAATACTGAACCTGCTGGTGCCTTGATCTTAGACATCCCAGCTTCCAGAAATGTGCAAAATAAATTTACGTTGTTTTTAAGCCACCCAACCTATGATAGTCTGTTATAGCAGCCTGAACTGATTAAGGCATCTTGCTATTAAAGAGAGAAAAATAATAGATAAAGACAGAAAAGAGTAAATAAACAAATAACAGCTGCGAATAGACATGAAAAATCTTAAGTAAAATATTAGTGAATTAACTAAAGACATATATAAAGCAATTCCACTCTTGGGTATATATCCAAAAAAGAAAAAAAGAAAAACACTAATTCAGAAACATACATGCACTCCCAACGTTCATAGCCGTATTATTTACAATTGCCAAGACAAGGAAACAACCAAAATGTCCATCAGCAGATAAATAGCCCATTACCTCTGTGATCTTCCTCCCCAAAATCCATAATTCAGTCCAATCATAAGAAAGCAAATGAATAAACAAACAATCCTAGGATTGTTTGCTGGAGACATTCTACAAAATACCTAACCAGTACTCCTTAACACTGTCAAGGTTGTCAAAAACAAGGAAAGTCTGAGACGCTCTCATAGTCTAGAGGAGCCAAGGGAAACATGAGTCAATGTAATGTGGGATCCTGGATGGCATCCTGGAATAGAAAAGGTGAAACCTGGGTGAAAACTGAGGAAATCTGAATAAACCATGTACTTTAGTTAATAACAGTGTATTAGCATTGGTTCATTAATTGTGAGAATTGAACCATATACGTAAATAACAGAGGAAAGTAAGTGTGGGATATATGGGAACTCTCTGTATTACCTTTGCAATTTTTGTGTCAATCTAAAACTATTCTAAAATAAGTTTATTTTACAAAAATTCTTCCCCCACCCTTTGAGGCAATTAGATAATTCAATGGTAAAAAAAATAAAGAGTGCTCCCCATCTACCATAAAAAAAACTGGCATTATTTTCAGGAATTACATGTAAAAATTGAAATTGTATTTTATTAAAAGAAACTATACATGGATATTTTTATGATGAGGGAAAATACTTTTTAGTATAACACCAAAAATAACAATAAAATATTCATTTACAAATATTAATAAATTTGACCATATAAAGATTAAACTAAGTGTGATATTACAATAAACATATTTTTACATTTACAATATAGAGGACAAAGAGTATCTTTAATACACAGTGCACTCTTATGAATCAGTAAGAAAAAAAAAGACGTATCCAAATAGAAAAATGGGCAAATGCCACCACACAAAAACACAAGTTATTGAAAAGGAAATGCAAGTGACCACTAAGTATACGCTGCTTAGCATCATAAATAATCAGAGAAATTTTCATTAGAACAGTGAATTTTTCCCACTTACGCCAACAAGGACAAAAAGAATGACAATACCCACTGTTGGCAAGGTGTGAGGAAATTGACCTTTTCATACACTGTATGAACACAGCATTCAAGACTTTCACGGTCATTATCATACTTAATTTGTGTGAAAGATAATTTTTATCTCTAGTTTTAATTAGCTCAATTACATGACTACAACCAAATTACAGAGCTAGTTCTGTACCAGATTTGTAGCAATATCTAAGTATTTATTTAAAAAATTGTTAGCTGTTCAAGTTTTAATTGGTTTTCTTTAAATAGCAGTGCTAAGTATCTGTTGATGGAAGATATTTGCTCTTAAGTGGATATGCTTCCCATCAGACATGCAGTAAGTTAACATTTGTACCATGTGCTTTATTTCTTTCAAAATTACTATGAACTTCAGGGTTTCCTTCTGTTTCTATTACCAAAGTCATTTGCCAGAAAAAAAAAAAAGTACCTGTTTTAGCAGGGGCTCAAAAACATTGGATAGATAGATGGAAGGCTGGATGGGTGGATAGATGGATGGATGATAGATGGGTAGATAGACAGAAGGATGGATGAGTGGATAGATGATGAATAGGTTGAAGGATGAATGGATGGATAGTTAGATGGATAGACATAAGGATGGATGGATGAACAAATGAATGAATGAACCAAATATGTTTCTCAAAAACCATGTTCAATTCTCTCTCAAAATCATTTTCTTCTAATCACTGCATCATAATCATTAAGCCAAAGATAACTGGAAAATAAGTTCTTACCAAAAAAGGGCAATTAAGAAAAGGCAGAATCAAACCATTAGTGTTAATTTTATTGTGAAAACAATTTTTCTTAATTTTTACTTAAGTTTTTTTAATTGAAGTACAGTCAATTACAATGTGTCAATCTCTGGTATACAGCACAATGTCCCAGTCATGCATATACATACATGTATTCATTTTCATATTTTGTGAAAACAATTTTAACAGTTCTGTTTTCTGAAACCAAATGAAAAAATATCCTTAAAAGAAAAATTAATAATAGCTATGCTTTGAATTCAACACTAAAAAGTCTTTTGTTATAAAATTAGTTACAAATATTTTTTAAACATAAAGGCTTTAAAAGTATTTAAGTAGGGCTCCAAATAGATTTACAGAAATCTCTAAATTGATTTACATCTAAATTTGTAATGTATGTAAAACATAATATGACAGGTTGCAAATATTTTGAGAAATGTTTCATATAATAAAGGGATTTAAAGTTTACTTTAGAGAAATCATCAATACTTCCTAAAATAGACCATAAAAATAACACAGGCATCCTTTCGATTCTCTTGAGTATACTTTATTTGTCCTTGAAAAAAAAATATATCCAATGTACCTTTCAGAATGATGTATTAGGTGTTATTGTTATGGTGCTCAATATTGTTCAATACTGAACTACTATACTGATTACCAGTCTCCACTCTGCTTATTTCTGTCATGTGCTTTTATTTACCTCCTGAGGCAAAAACATTTTAATTGGTTTAGAAAAGCTTGAACTCTCTTTTATCAGTGACAGATTTCATCAAAATGGAACTAACCTAGGAGCAGTAGTCCCAGGGCAAAAAAAAAAAAGATGCACTTTGAGTTTCTATGTTTTAAGACTTATAAAATAATAGTTATAAAAAAGGAAAATAAAGCCTCTTAGTAATTTTTTTCATGATATGGATATATATGTGCACACACATATATATGCATACACACATACATATAAATACACAGATGTATTTATACGTATGTGTGCATACAGATATGTATAGCACTCAGGTATAGTTTTACAGAAATGTTAAGAAGTATCAAATATATTAAAGTATCTGCAAAAGTCTTTAACATGGCAGAAAAATGGTTTATAATTCTAGTCTAGGAGGAAACAAGTTAGTACTTCTCCTGTTTTGTTTTGTTAATGGGCTGCTTGCCAAGTTATCCACACATTAAATTTATGGAACACTGCAGTCAATTTTGAAATAATTTACAGTTATAGTAAATCCTGCTAACTGCATAAACAGGCAAATGGTGTATTATTTTAATAGGTCTATATTTCTTTAAGTATTCATTTCACAGTGCTCCATTATTTATGAACAACAGCACAAGAAATAAGTTGCTTGTTGCACAGAAATTGTATTTATTTAATAGATTTTAGTTCCATACAGATTTAACTACTTCAAAAACAGAGACTAAACTGTAATTTGCACAGAGCCAAATATTAATTGTAATACACGTGCAAAACAAACATTACAAATACTAACCACAGTGACAGACACCCACTGTTGGTTGCCACCTCTTTTAAATTTTATTTTATTGTGATAAGAACACTTCACATGGATCCACCCTTTTAACAAATTTAAGTGTACAGTATATTACCCAAAAAATACTAAAGTTGACAAGTACTGATGAAGATGTGGAGAAATTGGAAGCTTTGTATGCTGTGGAGATTCCTCCAAAAAACTAAAAATGGAACTGCCAGATGATCAAGCAATCTCACTTCTGGGTATTTACCCAAAAGAACTGAATTCAGACTCTCAAAGAAGTATTATTACGGTCACGGTATTATTATCATGGTCATATGTTCATTGCAGCACTATTTACACTAGCCAAAATGTGCGGAAAAATTTTTAAATGTACATCAGTGGATGCTTGGCTATCACTTTTGCCAAAAAAAGATGACAAGAATTATAAACTAAACCCAGAAGGGCCAATAGAAATAAATTCAAGTTCTCCCAACATTCTCATTGCGAGTAGACACAGCCTTTCCTTGCATTGAATTTTAACAAAGTTGTTCATCTGTAAATCCATGTGCACTCTACACATAGGAAATGTAAAATGGGCTGTTGAAAGTTGACGGAGGCTTCTATCCTTTCAGTAAATTCTATCTATGCCCAGTGAGATTCTTCGTTAGAGCTAATTTTTGTTGCTCTTTCCACTATATTTTTCTCTTTTTAATTTCTCTTTCTATATCAGGCTAAGCAAAAGCCCTTGAGAGCCACAGACACTGACCTTAATGTTTCCCTCTGCAAAGTTAAAGGCTTTTCCAGCACAGAAAGTTCATTCGAGAGAGACTAAAGTCATCTCATGTTACCTAGTCATGAAATAACAATGAGCTCAGTGAGTTGGTGGAAAATTATTCTCTTCTAAAAGGCAAATTTGTGAAATAGGTGTAAACGTGAGGTTATCTATAATGTAATATAAAGGGTACAAAAATTTATATCTCTCACTGACAATAATAATTCCAGTATATTCACATATTCTTACAATGCACTGAATATACAAACGCATCTAGACACTTCATTACTTTGGATTAACAGATATTCTCTGCTGAAAGCAAATTAAAAAATGTCTGTGAAGTTACACTTTCAGTAGACAGACCAATCAAGTACTTATGGAGTACTTTCTCTATGTTCAGCTATGTGCCTAAGGATTATACAGAAAGATACAGACAAAATGTAACACACCATTCCTGCCCTTAAGCAGCAGCTAAAATTGTGGTTAGGAAAAAACCAAGATGAACTCACGAGACATCAAATGAAAAATGTCATATTGCTTGAACTCCTAGATTTCGTGGACCCAACTAGGAGTCAATAAACACTTCTTTCTGCAAAAGGGCAGATAGTTAATATTTTAGACTCAGAGGAACATAAGGTCTCTGTAAGACTACTCAGCTCAGCTGTTGTAGCAGGAAAGCCATCAGAGAAAATCCTAAATAATGAATGTGTCTGTGTTTCAATAAAACTTTATTTATAAAAAAGAGGTAGTGAGCTGCAATGGGCCTGCCAAAGTAGTGTACTGACCCTAGGTCCAGTCAATAAGTGTGTTTACATTATGTTAATGATGTCTTGGGAAGAACCAGATTTTTTTCTATCTTTTAAAATTTTATTTATTTTTATTGAAATATATTTAACACATAATATTGTACAACTCTAAGGTGTAGAATATGTTAATTTGATATTTATGTAATATAATATGATTGCCATTGTAGCAATAATTAGCACCTCTGTTACATAATTATCCTTTCTTTTAAGTGGTTGGAATTAGTAAGTTCTAATCTCTTAATAAGTTTGATGATTATAGTACTATATTGTTTATATTCTAGTTCTTATTTACTGCTCACTACAAGTTTGTGCCCTTATACTACATCTTCCCTATTCCCCATCCCCTGGTAACCACCATTTTACTTTCTGTTTTTACAAATTTGACTTTTTGATATTAAGTGATATTATACAGTATTTATCTTTCTCTGTCTGACTTATCTCACTTAGCATAATATGCTCAAGGTCCATCCTTGGTCATGCAAATGGCGAGATGTTCTTCTTTCCCTTAGGTAAATAATATTTCACCCATTGACAAGCACTTGTTTCCATATCTTGGTTATTGTGAATAGTGTTGTAATAAAAATAGGAGTACATGTATCTCTTCAATACCCTGTTTTCATTTCCTTTGGGTATATATATATACAGATCAGATATATATCTATATATCTGTTCCCTTGCTCTATGTGTCTATTTTTACGCTAGTGCCATACTGTTTTTATTACTATAGCTTTGTAGTATAGTTTGAAATCGGAAAGTGTGATGCCTCTAGCTTTGTTCTTTTTCCTCAAGATTGCTTTCTCTCTTTGGGGTCTTTTATGGGTCTATACAAATTTTAGACTTTTTTCCACTTCTGTGAGGAATGTCACTGATATTTTGATGGAGATTGTGTTGAATTTAGATAGCTTTTGGTAGTATGAACATTTTACCAATATTAATTCTTCTGATCCATGAATACAGGATATCTTTCCTTTTTTTGTTTTCTTTAATTTCTTTCAGCAGAGTCTCATAGTTTTTATTGTACAGATATTTCACTTCCTTCATTAAATTATTCCCAGGTTTTTTTTATTGGTTTTGATACTATTGTGAATGGGCAAATTTATTCCTTTTTTCAGATGTTTTACTAATTAGTGTATAGAAATGCACCTGATTTCTGTATGTTGATTTTAGATTCTGCAGCTTTACTGAAATCATCGATTATTTCCAACAGTTTTTGTTTTTGATTGATTCTTTGGGATTTTCTAAATACAAAATCGTATCATCTGCAAATAATAACAGTTTTACTACTTCTTTCCTATTTTTATGCCTTGTATTTCTTTGTCTGCCTAATTTCTCTAGCTAAGACTTCCAGTACTAAATTGAATAAGAATGATAAGACTGACATCTTTGTCTTTTTTCAGATCTTAGAGAGAAAGATTTCAATGTCTCTCTGTTGAGTATAATGTTAGCTGAGTGTCTGTCGTATATGGCCTTTATTATGTTGAGGTATGTTCCTCCTATATCCAGTATCTGGGTCTGCTCCCCTGTTGCTTTTATCATGAAAGGATGTTGTATTTTGTTGAATGCGTTTCTGCATAAGGAAGGTTTGTTTTTTTAATGGAGCCCATTTTATCAACTCTTTATTTTATTTTTATTTTACTTATTTTTGCTTGTTTCTTTGTTTGTATTTAAAGTTGGAACATTCCTATGAAGATTGTGTGTGTCTAATAATTTCATTGCAAAGGCTGTTCTTACTATGGATGGTTGTCATGTCTTTCTTCTGTGTATATTGGCTGTCGTGTCCTTTTGATGATTAGAGCCTTCCCTGATTGTTGTTGTTGAGCAGAGCCTCCTTTTTCTGTTCTGTGGTTGTCACAGCCTTGACAGGGGCTGGATCTGCTCCCCTGTTGCTGGAATAGAGGCTTCTAGACCCATTTCTAGCTGTGGGGTATATTAGGCAGTGTTGGAGTGCCTCAGCTGGGAGGAAGAATCACTGAGTGTACCTCTGCAGGAGTTTTCCATTGGTAGGTGCCCTCTGCAGTATTGTCTGTCACTTGTTATGCGACTTACAAAGTACCCTTTGTTGATGCTGCCTTTGTCCCCACATCAGCTGTGGGAATGTCAGCCACCTGGTTCTGGGCCCCTGGAACCATTGGTGCAGACCTGCCAATGTCAAGTACTATGACCCACTGTAGCGAGCGTGTAGTCACATACCTGACTCCATGGTATACCACAGGGTCAGCACAGACACCCATCTTGCCTCTGCATATATACTGTATGCCAGCCTGTTGCAAATAATCCTACTCGCCTTTGCCATGTGCCAAATTTCCACCCACTACTTGTTCTTCCTAGAGATGCAGGTTCAGAAAGGTGCCAGCAGAGCAAATCTCCCCTAGCTGCCTGGTGCTGTAAACAAATCTCAGTCCCACCTGCCCCACCTCTCTTCTCATGAGAACACACCAACAATGGGTCCATGGGGAGATGGTGGCTATGGTAGGGCTGCATTGTGCTCCTCCCCCCATGAACACCAGCAGTGGTGCTTTTTTATGGGGGTCCTAAGCTGTTCTGTTCTGAACACAGCCCCAGACAGAGCTCACACCACCTTCCAGTCCCCTGAAGCTGCCTCTGTGCAGTGGGCCCCAGCCTTCTCCCCGATCTTGTCATAGATCTTCAGCAGCCAGTCCCGGCTTGTCCCTGCCAGCTGGTGTCTAGGGCTGGGGATCTCAGGGACCCTCCGTGCCAGTTTCTTAGTTCTGTCTGCCAAGCAGCTGCCACTTTCTCCTCTGAGCCCTGGAAGCGCCACTTCTGTCCTTGCTGTCCTTCCAGCTGGAGAAAGGGCGTATCAGTGTGGGAGTGCCTTTCTTCCTTTGCCGCTCCCTCCCCACAGGACTGGTCCCTGCACTGATTTTCTTTTTCTTTTTTCTTTTTTTCTCTTACCAGATTTTGTGAGTATCCTCCTGTATTTTGAAGTGAGAGACACTGCAAGAGTTCAGTAGGTGTTCTGTGTGATTCAATAGGTATGTAGATGCAATTCTTGGTGTACTTGTGTGAGAGGGTAGCTGTGAGTATCTCTACTCCACCATCTTGGAACCTCAAACTTTTTTATTTTAGTGATGGGATTTTTTTTTAAGGTACAAAGATATATTGTACAACACAGGGAATACAGCCAATATTTTATAATAACTATAAATACAGTATAATATTTAAAAATTGTGGATCACTCTGTTGTGTACCTTAAACTTATATATTTTATACCAAAAATTTTTAAAGCATGCATAGGAGTCCAATAGACACAAAGGAATATGTATGTCAATCCAGGAAGGAGTTTCAACATATGAAAGATTTTTGTGGGAGACGAAGTCAAAATTGCAGATGAAAGCCAGGTCTTAGGCACTGGGAAGCCTTTAAATGACAGGCTAGGGCTTTTATCTTTGGGCTGAGAAGAACATTGGGTCTTCGAACTTGTTCAGAAGCAGAGAACCTGGAAGCCTCTGAGCTCTGCATGGAATCCCACAAGCGACAGACTGTGCTTCATTCCAGGGCCACGTTAGTGTTAGGAAACGGGACAGCTGTTCCACACCCGCTGTATGAAAGCACACCCAAAAGCATGCACGCAAAATAAGTCCTCCAATCAGACAGGATCGGTCTTTTCCAAATACTCGTATTAGCCCTTATGTGCTGGTTTCTTTCTTTCTTTCTTCTGTCTCCTGAAAGCCTGCATGCTAGCAGACCAGTCCAGGAGCCATTGTTTTTCATAAAATATAGGGGAAGAAACACTCAAAAATGGAGAAGGTTCTGAGAATTTGCTTCTTTTCTTCAGTTTGGGAAGAGGCATTTTATAACTTAAGGGGCCCAAGGCAATGCCACGAAGAGTAGTGTCCTCCCTGAGCCTCAGCTTCCCCACGTCTGACGTGAAGGGGGTGGGGATGGGAGCATCACCTGAGACCAAGCTTTGGATGCATTTGGTCCAGTCCATTCATCTTCACATTTCCTGGGCTCTCCAGACAATGAAAGGGATGGGCACGTGGCCCTTCCGTCCACGCCTACAGTTCTCAGCTGCACAGAAAGTAGCTTCAAGTGGGACATCAGTTTCTGAAAAGGCCGGAGGGCATCATGGGATGTCGACAGCCATTTTTGTGCAGGGTCCTGGAGTGAGCACCACATCCCCAATGCTGACATGACTGACACCCTTCAGAGTGGGTCCAGATGCTCCTCTCCCCACCTAGGGCTTGCCATCAGCCACCGTGGGCTCCTGAGGCCTCCCTGACTTCTCACCTTCAGTCCTGAAGGAAGATGAGTACCTCCATCCCTAGGTCACCTAGTCAGGAATAGGCAGCACCCTGTGCCCAGGATGTGGGCTTCTATGAGCTGGCAGGGGCATGGGATCCTTGGAGAGTCTGTGTGTCGTGTCCCCAGTGCCTGGGGAAGCTGGGAGGTCACCAGGAGTCAGATGTAGTAGCTGCCAAACACTGCCAGCAGCTGCTGGGCCATTTCCTGAAAGAGGCAGGGAGGCAGAGTGAAGGCTGCAGAGATGTAGCCAATGCATAAGGGGAAAGCCAACCGGTCCCCACACCCTGGACCAGCAGTGATGCACACTAGGGAGAATCCGGCTCTTGGAAGATGCCTGGCCTGGTCTGGAACTCCAGCTCTCAAACTCTGTGGGGCTCCTTGCTGCCTCAATTTCCTGCTCCCCAAGGTGGGTAACCTAAATGCTCGGGCTCGGCCTCAGGGATGAGCTGGCGAAGCTCAGTCTGCATGAGTGGTCTCTCTGTGGGACGAGGACTGCTGGGCAGGAGAGGCGCTTCCTCCAGCAGGTTCTCCGGCCCCTCAGCAGCCGTGGGGCTCACCCCTGTGTCCATGACAACACACAGCTGGCTCAGTCGGCTTCTCAGCAAGGACTCTTGGCTCGTCTTCATTTCTCAAATGTGATCAGACAAAAACTGCACACAGGTCTCCAGGTCAAAGTAGACAAACCAGAGCTGGATCACGCTCTGACAGCCTTCCACTGTGCCCGTCACCCCCAGCAGCGCCCGGTGTCTCAGGAGGGCTCCGTGGACAGCCGCCAGCCTTAGGTCCGTGTTGGTGTTGGCCTTCCTCTGGTGTCTCCGGAAGGTAAGCACGAGGGTCAGGGTCAGGCTGACCGCGGCCAGGGTCACGAGCAGCACGCCCACCCAGTGGTTCCCCAGGACAAACATCTGGCTGGTGGAGTAGCTGTTGGCCCACACGACCACATAGAACACCACAGCAAAGGCCAGCTGCGTGGGCCGCGAGCTGCAGACGATGTATCTTCTCACACGGGGCTCCAAGGGGGCGCTCTCGGCCAGGCTCCTGTACTGCTCAGCCGGGCCCTGAATGCCCCAGGTCTGCAGTTGCTCTTCCGCGGCTCCCAGGTCGAAGGAGATGGGTGCACAGGTATTGTCGATCCGAAGAACCTGTGAGGACCTGGCCGTGGCGGAGCTCTGAAAGCAGACCAGAAGCTTCACCTCGTCCCCAGCCAGGAGGGCTCCCCACAGGCAGGGCGCTCCAGCCAGGGGAGGAGGTGGGCAAGGGGCCGGCCGCCCCGCCGGGGTCCATCCGCGGCTTACAGGCCACGGCAGAGCCAGCGAGATTTCTGCCTCCCCTTCTCCGGAGCTGCGATTCGTTCTGGAGCAGCCAGCTGAGCTGAGCTGGCCCGGCCGCGGCGCCGCCGCCCGCCGCCGCCCGCCGATGCGGAAAGTGGGGGAGCCGCCGCCCCCCCGCGCCGGCGCCGCCACCGCCGCCCGTGCCCCGCCCGCCGACCACCGATGGGATTTTTTTTTTTTACCCTCTTCATGAAAAAATTTTCCTAACCAATGCCACAATAAAGCCATGTTAAAAGTACTTGAAAACCAGCTTTAAGAGAATTTCACTCGCCAAAACTGTTACAATTATAATCATTGAAAAGAATAAGATGGTATGATTGTGGAAAAATTGACAAAATATTTAATCAATAAAAAAAAAAGTCCATGAATCTATAATAATACCTCCCAAAAGGAAAAAAAATCGTTTAAAAAAAAACTCATTGTTGCTTTTTACATTAACTATTAAATCATCTTTTTCTTTGAAAATTAGAGCTCAAAAAGAATAATTAAATACGTGGTCTTATTCTTTTCAGTAGGAACTGTATTTTGAAGTAACCACATGTCCTCAGTTCATGAGGAAAAGCTCTACTTTGCATAAGGCGACCACGTATTAATCACAAAAGGAAGGATAACATTAGAAAAGAGTCATCATTTTCCAATGGCCGATAAAATTGTGTATTCAGACAAGGATCACAAATTGATTTTAAAGCCATTACACAAATGGTTGATTGAGAAATGGATGTGTGTATGCTGCCACAGGACACCATACAGATTATTTTGTGATTGTAAAGGGAAATTTTAACGAGCAGTGAACGGATGAGGTTGTCCTCTCCCTAATCTGGTGGCCAAATGTGTGTCAATGATGAGAGGGCAACCAAGTATCATGTGTTTTCAGTTATATTGTATTATGAAATACGCAGCATCACTTACGATGTATTCCAACTAAAAAGTTTAACTCAATCTATTAAGAATTTGGAACTAAACTCTAGATTACAGGAAATACAGAATATTACACTATAAAATTTAGTGACACCACGAGAAGGAAACGAGGCAGGAACCAAGAGGTAGAATATTCCACAAGACAAAGTTAGTGTCCTGTGTCATGAAATTGTTTTTCATCAAAAGAGACTTACAAGATTCAACATATGGCCCTGGATTTCAGTAACTTTCATACAAGCCAACTATGAAGGACATTTAGGGAATACTAGGGTAAGTTTAAATAAGGATTTGTTATTAGATAACACTAAGTAATTATTATAAATTTTATTAAATATGATAATGTTATTTTATTTTGTTTATGTGGTAAAATGTCCTTAGTTTTTAAAAATTCAAATTCATCTTTTTAAGTGTGGAATGTTATAACTTCAAAAAATTGCTTTTAAATGCTTTAGAATAACAAGGGTTTAAAACGAGTGTCCTCACTCCGATTACCCTACACCCTCCCATGCTCTCATTCCCAGATCACTGTCCAGCACACGTTATGTTATCTTCCTCATGACAGTTGTCATTAACTAGAAAGACTTGGTTGGTTGGTTGTTTGGTTAGATGATTCTTTGGTTGGTTGCTTGCTCATCTCCTTCCCTCATAATGCAAGTTCTATGAGATGAGGGGTCTTTCCTGTCATATTTACAATTGTACTCATAGCCTTTGAAGAATGTGTGGTGTAGTAGTAGATGCACATAGTAGATGCTCAGTAAGCATTGTTACATGTTAAAAAAAAAGGGGGGGGGCATGCTTGTACTAAATCACAATTATTTGTGAAAATTTTCCTTTGAAGATTTCCTTTGCTTAGTTGAACATGTGGTTTCCTGTGGAAATAATTGCCAACATAGAGAAGGAGATGCTTTTTTATTTAATATATGAATGAAGTTTACATTGTGTACTGCCAGCTAACAGAAAAAGAGGGGAAAAAATGATAGAAAGATGTGAGATTTAAATTCAGTGTTATTTGGAATCACATGTGAAACAGTCTGCTGTGCGCTGCTGGAAGACATCCCTGTGAAGTTCAAAAAGCTGAGTGTTCTAACACCTGTTTCTGAGCTGTAACCTGTTTACACTTTTCATAATAAGATGAAACTCAGTGTTTTCAGAAAGCCAGTACATGAGAGTTCTAAACATATCCTGTTGGAATTAAATCTTTAGTTCTAAAAATAAAGCTTGCGGGGCTCAGATGAAAGAAAATTAAAATATTTTATTTTAAAAAATGACACTGAAAATCATAATCCAAAGGAACTGTACCAGTGTGAATAGGAACATCTTTTCTACCTACAGGAGGCATCTATTACAGTCAAGATCAGATTTAAATTTATAGACTACAGACACTCTTTGGCTCAAAAAATACCAGTAACAGATTTTTGTCATATATTAAAAGACTGGATTCCAGAGGAAACTAATAATAAGACCATATGCTTATCATTTTATGACTTGACATTGAAAAACTTGCCTTAACTAGTAACGGCCACCCAAAGAAGCCAACTAGGTGGCATGTCTAATGGCTTATTCTCCATCTCTTACTCTAATCGAAACATGGAGAATAAGCATCTCAGGTCCTGCCGATGCAACAGAAAAGCATGGTAGTGTGACCTTGTTTTTCCCCGGCTACATTTTCTTACAACCAGAATCCTGCTTCTCTTCTAGGTTTAGTTGTCACTAAGAGGGAAGATTATAAAAAGAGGTATGAAAACACTTAAAGTAAGCAGCAGTCAATAGTGAGAAGTAGAATCTATCCTTTCCCCCAAGCCACAAGTAACTTCACGTACTCAACAAATTTTTAGTAAGTTTCAATGACTTGCCACACACTATGTAAGAAACTGAGAATACAAAGAACAAAAGGAACACGGTACTTGTCTTCAAAGGGTATATACTGTAGTGGCAACTGCCCAGTAGAAAATGCATGAGTGGGCCAAAGTACATCCTAAAGCTACATAGAGATAGATCAGGAAGCCAGAATCTTAATATTAATGCTTTTCTTAAGAAGCACAAGGTAATCTGTTAATAATCTGTTAATTCTGTAATCTGAATGTTTGTGTCCCCCCAAAATTCACATGTTGAAATCCTAAATCCTAAAGGTGATGGTATTAGGAGGTAGGACTTTGGGGAGGTGATTAAGTCAAGAGCATGGAGCTTTCATGAATGAGATTAGTGCTCTTATAAAAAAAGACCCCACAGAGCTCCCCAAGACCTTCCAGCATGTGATGATACAATGATAAGTCTGAACCCACAAGAGGTCCCTCAACAAAACATGACAGTGCTGGCATGGACTTGATCTTGGACTTCCTGGCTTCCAGAATACCAATCTCTGGTACTTCATTATAGTAGCTAAGTGGACTAAGACAGTTAATGTATTAAATGTGTGTATCATCTGGAGATTGATGAGGCAATGTAGAAGAAAAATGTTTATGAAATCTTAAAACACTATACACAGATGATGAAAATATTATTAAAAGGATCATCATCCAACTTATTCATTGATGTCAGTATAATTTTGATCACAAGTGGATAGGTTAAAAATACCACACACCTATGTAAAATATGCAAATGTATAAAGGTAAAATTAAGCAATAAACATATCAAGGTAAAATAGAGTGTGCTCCAGAAATACAAAAATACTTCAATATAATTTACTATATTAATATAATCACCTAAATGGATACCTCAAGTTTTTGAGATAATTCATCATCCATTCAGAATAGAAATAAATTTGCTTGACTTGATAAAGAGTATGAGAAGCCAAGAGTGAACTCTATGTTTCCAGTATAAAAACAGCACACGTCTTCTAGCTTTACTGTAAGGGCTGCCTGAGATCTTGCATAGGAGGCACTTATAACATTGCTTGATACATCACTTCCTTATCTTTTACATTTTAAAGTATTAAAACCATTCGTAGATCAGGAGTCATAGCAAAACAATCCATCAACTAGATTCGGCCCATGGAGCCATCGTTTACCAAGCTCTATTATACAACTACATAATCAGCAAAAAATGTCCTTCAAAATTAAGAGGAAAAAGTGAAAATATATTCCAAAAAGCACAAATATTTGGGAAGTAAACAATAATTTCTAAATAACACATGGGTCACAAAAAAAAACTGTAAGAAAATTAGAAAATAATTCAAATTGAATGATAATCAACCCAGTAAAGGTTTTGAGATTCAATATGTTAGAAAAGTAGAAATATTTTAAATCAATTATCTCAATTTCTATATTCTAGGGGGCAAAAGAAGAGCAAATTAAACATAAGAAAGAAGACATAAGTGTAAGAATAAAGATCAACTGAGCAAGAAATAGACTAATAATAGAGAAAATCAACAAAGTGAAAATAAGGTTCTTTGAGAAGATTAATAAAATTAATAAACCTCCAGCAAGTTTGATTAAGGAAAAAAGAGAAAGCATAAATTACCAACATCAGAAATTAAAAGGGAAAACATACCACAAATTATATAAATATTTAAAGGAATTTACAGATAAAGAAAAAAAACAGGAATGTTATTGGTTATGTTTTCTCAAATAACCTGAAAACTGACATGGAATAACTCCTTCCAAAATATGATGTATCAAAACTGACACAGAAGAATTCTAAAAATTAAAGTCTGTATCTGTGAAAAAAAGTTTATGTCATCATAAACTTTCTCAGACACAAAAAAAAAACCTCTAGCCCATGATGTCTCCAATGCTGAATTCTTTCATACATTTGAGGAAGAAATAATAAGAAGTCCTACATAGGACTTTTTCAGGAAATAGGAGAGGCAAAAAGCTCAGCTCATTTCACAAAGCCAGCATAATTTTAAAGAAGCAAAAGAAAAATGAATAGAAACATTCAAAAAATGTAACTACAGACAAATATCCCTTATAATCAAAGATACAAAAATCAACAAGATATATCAAACCAGCAGTATATCAAAAAGTGATATATCATAGCTAAGTGGATCAGACACAGTAATGTATATACTTTAAAAAGTACACCATGACTAAGTGAATTTCCCTTTCCCCAGGAAAGCAAGTTTGGTTTAACATTAAAAAAAAACCAATCAGTGTAATTCAACATATTAACAAAGGAAAAATGTCAAATGATTATTTCAATAGATACAGTAAATTTGCATTTTATCCACCACCTAGGCCTTGTCTCCTGGGTCAGTGGCGTTGTGGTTCAAAAGAAATGGAAGAAAAAGAGCGATGTGACCGATTTCGTTCAGTCCTCCTGCTTTGAGGCCTGGTTGACATTTGCAGAGAGAAAAATACAGCAAGAAATTCATGGGGGGTTTTTTTGGAGGAGGTGGAAGAGGAAGGTGAAAAGGAAAACAAGGTCTTAGATTTTATACAATTTTTTAAAACTTCTGCACTTTGACAGTGGTGGTGAAATACACTAATCCAAAAGTTATCTTTCCATCAAGAAGAGAGAAAAGGGGGGATTATTTTTCCTTTTGATTCCAACCTTTTCTTCCTGTGACAAAGCATAAATCATGGACACCAGAAAATAATGTGGACCTCAGGAATTCTGGAAAGACTGAGAAGCATACATTCCTCCTCAGGAGGGAAGGGTGGGGTGTTTTTAGCCCCCTCTGGAATCTAAAATGAAAAACACGAGTTGCGTGCCATGGAAAGGAGACAAGGCCAAATCTGAATCAGTGGAGCTGCCCCAGGCAGCACCCCCACATATCCTCCATGAGAAACAGCGCAGGGAGCTTTGTGCCCCGCATGCCCTCAATAAGTCTTCCAGGACAACAATGCCTTCATCCAGGATACGCTGCAAGAGGTTTTCCAGAGGTTGTCTCCAAACACCATGGTGACTCCCCACAAGAAGAGCATGCTGGGAAATGGGAACTACAATGTGAACGTCATTATGGCAGCACTTCAGACCAAAGGCTATGAAGCTGTTTGGTGGGACAAGCGCAGGAATGTGGGTGCCATTGCTCTCAGTAACGTTATGGGCTTCATCGTGAATCTGCCCTCCAGCCTGTGCTGGGGTCCACTGAAGCTGCCACTCAAAAGGCAGCACTGGATCTGTGTTCGAGAGGTGGGAGGGGCCTACTACACCTTGACCCCAAACTGAAGATGCCAGAATGGATTGGAGGTGAGAGCTCAGGAAATTTCTAAAACATCATTTGCGAGGAAAGAACTGCGAACTTCTGCTGGTGGTACCAGAAAAGGTGGAGGCCCATTAGAGCTGGAGGGCTGACGTGTAAGGCAGTTCTGCCCAACCTCCCCTCACCTCCACCCTCTAAATCCTCTGTGATGTGCTGTGGCCTATACAGTGGCTCTGCCCTTGCCACTTCCCCAAACATCTCATCGGGGTTTTCCCCTCAGATTTGGCAGTGCAATAGGACAGACGTGTGGACTGTTTGTTATAAGAACCAGCCAGCGATCCTCGTTCCTGGGAAAGGAAAGTAGGAGTTCTGTGTGCTTAGGGCAAGCTATGGAAGACCCTTGCCGTGTTTAAGGGAGAAGAAAGAAAGGTGGGTCCTAGCTTATTTTCCCCATTTCTGTGAGGACTTGACAGAGGCTCTGCTGGAGTTTACTGCTGCTCTGACTCCTCTGGAGATGCTGCCTCCACTTCCCCTTTCCTGGCAGCCAGTGGGTCTGAAGACACTGTACATGCAAAGCCCGTGTGGCTGGCCTGAAGGACCCAGAGCAGAAAAGCCTCTCAGGAAACCATCTCCAGAACCACAGCAGAAGTACAGCGTGCTGTCTCCAACCCTTCCTGCCCCCTGACCCCATTTTTAAAGGTGGTTTATGGCTATCCTTGGAATTTTATAATGAAAAGTTCTCTAATATTCCACTCCAGGTGGTTAAAGCCTGCAGTTTTGTAGTGCGACAGGAGGTGTCCAAGAGGTTGTGGCCAAAGCCAGGCTGGGGCAGGCACGGGCAGCGTGACTGCCTCCCTGGCTCCCTCCGGCATTGTCCCTGCCACTGCACCACACTGGTTTAGGAGGCTCTGGGGGACAAGACAGGCAAAAGGGCAATATTCCCAGTTGGCAAAATCAGGGAAAAGAATGACTGCCTTTGACATCAAATTCCACTAGTTTGAGACAGCTGAGCAAGGAAAGTATCGTGAAGATAAGTCTTCAGAGACTGGGAGCAGCTAGAGTTGGCAGAAGTCCTAGGTGTGGAGTCACTATTGTGACAAGAGCAGAGCCCTCAAGTTGGGTGGATATGTGCATTATGTTTAGGACTTGGGTTTGTCATCTCTATAGTCTCCTTTACAGATCAACTCAGAATTGACCTGCCCCCTACCTCTTTAAATAGTTGTAGGCCACTTTTCTCCCCATAACTTTGGAAAACAAAAGAGGAGGGGAAGTAAGTGTCATACCACACTGCCTGTCACCAAAGTGGCTGTGGCTGCCTCAAGCCAGGTGGGCAGGCAGGGACGGCCTGTCCACCCTTGCAGATCAATCGTCTTGGCAGGTCTGCAAGCTGCCCCACTGGCCAGACTTCTCTCCAGCAGCAGAGCCAGCCTGGGACTTGCATGTCAAACTTGAGCAAGCTTAACGGGATGAGGCTGCGGCTCTCTCCCCACTGTGACTGGAGTGCATGTTTACCCCAGCACTTTTCTGCACATGTATCAATCCAACAAGGCCATTTTTATGCTGAGTAACAGGCCACCAAGCGGCTACCGCATTACACCCTCTCAGCAACTGGCCGCAGTCTCTTCTGCACCATTTTCTACACCAGACCTGCTTGGCCCCACAGGGAGCTCTTTCCCCCTGCACGAGGACATTCCAACCACCACCAGCTGGAAGTTAAGGCCAACCTTGCTGATTGTCACAAGCAGGATCTTGGGTCCATTGGCACTGTCAGTGATGTAAGCCGTTTCCTGGGAGGAGGAGGAAACTCCTCTCCACCAATCTGCTTGGGCCTGTGCAAATGGCACTTCAAAGGAGTCCCCATGCACTTGGAGTCCATGAGCCAATGGGATATGCAAAGATGTTTAAAGACATTTCAGGGCTGGTTTCTCTGTTTGTATCCAATTCCAGTGCTTAGGAACAGGGACCCACGCTGATGCCCAAGGGCAAAAAGCCTGACTTCCTTCAAGGAAGAGGGGAAGGCCTGACCCTGATGCCCAGTAAGGGGCAACCCTAGGTTTTTTTGTTTTTCTTGCTTTTATTCCCCTTTTTTCATTGGCCCTGTGTTGGGTTTGTTTGCAAAAGATGTATTTTGTTTAACCAAGTATTAAAAATGTAAAATTCTGTACATGAAAAAAAAATATGAAATAAAACGAACTCAATATGTGCAGATGTATTGTACAGGAACATTGTAAATATACTTAATGCCACTGTACACTTACAAATGGTTAAAATGACAAATATTGTGTTCGGTATGTTTTACCACAATAACAAAAATATGTTAAACAGGAAATAGTCCTGAATTCATCCAACAGTGAGACCAGTGGTCACAATGGAAAGTAATTTTGAAAGATAAGGGTACAGGAAACTTCACCTTTAACCTATAAGTGCCACCATTTACCTGTAAACATTCAATTTTCTCATTTGTAGAATTTTCTTTACCATGAGAAAAGGACAAAAACAATTACAACTTAGTGAGCAACTCTTAATCTCCTCATCTTTCAAACTCCTCTCTTTATCCAGTAGTAGTAAAAATATTCCAACAGTAAAGAAGACTAAATCTGAACAAAAATATTTCCCAACTTCCATCCTTCCTTATTCTCTTCCTTCCTTTCTTCCCATCTCCTTCACATCAGCTCACTTTACTGCATCGTAGTGTCCACAAAGGAGTCTCTAATTAACTCATCACACAGTCATCTGAAAGTTGAAAAAGTGCTCTTTCTACAATTTGGCCAGTGAATTAGCTGGAGAATTTTTTTTTTTTTTTTTTTTTTTTTTTTTTAGTGTTCCTTAATGAACTTCAAGGTAAATCCAAAGACCTTGGGGTGGGGGAGGGTATAGCTCAGTGGTAGAAAGCAAGTCGAGCATGTACAAGGTCCTGGGTTCGATCCCCAGGATTATTTATTTAATGGGTTCAATCCCCAGGACCTCCATTAAATAAACAAACAAATAAGCTTAATTACCCCCTCCACTAAAAAGTAATAATATAAAATAAAAAGGACATAGATTTATTGGTCACTCAAGACCCCCTGCAATGTTGCCCTGACCCTGGAACTATCATTTTTCCAATGGTTAACACTCCTTCAATGATAAAAACTTGCTTTGTAACATTTCTCTTTCCCTTTTCTTCTTTCCTTCCTCCACTCCTCCATTTTCTCTTCCCTTTCTCCACCCTCCTCCTCTGTCTTCTTCCCTGTCTTCTTCCCTCCCTCCTGCTACTCCTCCTCCTTCTTCTTGGTTTTGAGGCCACTTCTCCACTAGAAGTAACACACTTATTCCAGTGGGAGTAGCCAAGAGGCTGAAAGGCTGAGAAACACTTTTGACCACCTAGTAGGACAAGGAGGAGGGAGACTGAGTATGGAACTGTCACATGGGGGAGGAGGGGCTTTCTTTAGGCTGAAACCCAAAGCCCTTGAAGCAGGGTGAACTAGAAGCTAACGTCGTCACAGGAAATAGAATCCAGCTTCCAAGCATCACGGTCTGTGAAATTGGGCTGGGATGATCCAGGATTGCTAGGGCTCATAAGGGGCTGGCAAAAGCACACATAAAGCCCTCTCTGAAGGCTGATGAGGATAACATCACCCAAGAACTCAAGTTACTTCCATAAACATTTGTGCGATTGCAATATCTTGCATGAACTGAACAACTGCTAAGCACCAGAAGAGGCATGAACACATGAAGGAAAATGGGCAGAATGGTTGCACAATATAATCAGACCCAAGGGAGCTCCAGATATTAATGTTAGCAAACACACATTTTAAGTAATGAGTGAATCAATCAAACACATGGCATTTCTGTTCATAAAAATCACCCTTTATAAACTGACTCAGGAAAAGGATCCTAAGAGAAATGAGAAGTGAGGCAAAAGTCCAGAGATGCTTTGCCTTCAAGTCCTGTTCCTTAGCACTAAAGATACCATCCTGACAGTGTCTTGGTGTGGGTCAGTCATGGGCGTAAAGGCTGCTAATAAGAATAGAGAAGGAAGGACTGGGATGTGGGGTTGCCCACTGCCCACACTCTGCTCTAGGTGACGTGTCTAAGAGGGACCCTCATGTTTTGTGCTATTGTCTGGATACAATTCAGGATTATTGACCTCAAACTTCAAACCTTAAGAGATCTCCGGGACTTGAAGAATAAGACAGGACATTTTTTTTTAATTGAAATGTAGTTGATTCACAATGTTATGTTAGTTTCAGGTGTACAGCAAAGTGATTCATTTATACACATATATACATATATTCTTTTTCAGATTCTTTTCCATTATAGGTTATTACAAGATATTGAATATAGCTCCCTGTGTGCTACAATAGATCCTTGTTTATCTATTTTATACATAGTAGTGTATGTCCGTTAATCCTAAACTCTTAATTTATCCTTCCCCCTACCTCTCCCCTTTGGTATCCATAGTTTGTTTTCTATGTCTGTGAGTCTGTTTCTGTTTTGTAAATAAGTTCATTTGTATCATTTTTTAGATTCCACATATAAGTGATATGATATGATATTTAAGATAGGACATCCTTGACAATGTGGAGACATACAAGACTTACAAGACACTTTTGGAGCTAGAACCATCCAGAAGATAGTAGCTGGGGCAGCCCCCAACAATAGGACCCCACTGTAGCACCACCACGAGGTGATATGACAGCGTAAGAGCACAGCCTGCTTGACTCTGAACTTCCTGATACCTGGAAATAAGTCTTTCTTATGATGTATTTCCCAGTATTTGTCACAGGCCCAATATTGAGAGGAGACTCAATAAATGTTTGTTGCATAAATACATAGTCACAAAGATGTTAAGAATGAGAAGAGGCACTCATTCACATATTTTATGTTAATCACACTGCACTGTATTGAGATTAAGTAACCTGCACAGTAATTCAAGTCAGTGAATAAAATGGTATTCAATTCAAATCAATCATTAATAATAATTGCTAATACTTACATAATAATATGTAGTATACAATAAGCACTATTCCAGGAATTCTATACATATTAACTTTTAAGGCCCATTATGATGCTATTTAGCAGGAATTTATGATCCTCATTTTACAAATAAGAAAATCGAAGCACAGAAAGGCTAAGTAATTTTTCTGGGTTCACATGACTAGGAAAGGGATTGACCTAGGATTCAAACACAGGTGGCCATTCCCCAGAGCCCAAGCTATTAACCACCACCTCTAATTACACGGAAAAATGTTAAGAATTTGATCCTAGATCTCCTCTTTCTAGATGAGTTCCGTTATACTATGCTGCCCCCTTTCTAAAGTGCAATCAGATCAATTGACTCAGAACTCGCTCCCTTTGCAAAGGCTCCTCTTAAATATTAGCTTGTATTCATAACTATTTAGTTAAAAGATTAAACATTGTATTTGCTTTTTAAAAACCTATAGAAATAGTGATGTGCTGAATCAAAAATATATTCTTACCTAGTTGAGATGGCTTTTAGGTGAGAACTAGTCAGTTCCATCCTATCCAACTGTGACAAAACCAACCAAACTGGCAATCCCTTCTTACTGTATGAAGTTTTATTTAACACGTGGTTAACTTCCAAAGGGCTTCAGACTTTTCCAACTTTAAATAGAATGCTTTTTGTAATTATGGGACATACTGTTTGCGATGACATACAAATTTGAGTCTACCAGTTTTGCAAATGGCCTAGTGCCTTTAAACCACCGGTTTCAGTCCAAAGTCCACTGCCTAAATTGAGTGCTTTTCCTGTTTGAGGACCATTGGCATATTTGTCAGAATACTATACTGTATTTTCTCTTCTATGTTTACGTAACTTTAAAGACATTTATTTGCTATGTCAGCATGCTAACTTCAGGGAAGTATCACATATATGCTTTATACCTGTGATTTGTTGAAATCAGCATGTATAAAATGCTCTGTTCTCAAAGTTAGACATCAATATTCTTTTTAGCCAGGTATGTGGAAATTGTTACAGACTTAAGTCCAATACAGAGCATAAAAAGAATTGTCACAGAACTAAAGCATTGCTCACATTTAAACTGAAGGAGGTAGACTAAGATAGTACAGTATTTGAAAGAATTTTTATGTTGCATGCAATACACAGTGAACCCAGTTGGACAAATCTCTGCATTATTAAGACCAAGGCAGGAGGAAAGCATTTTAGTGTTTTGAGAAGTGTATTCCCTTATGGGATAAAATATCCCATTAGTGCAAATGTGGCCCTGAACTCTATATGAAGGCGGACTTGAGGTCAAAAGCAATGCAATCTCCTGTACTCAGTTCACCCAATTCTGGCTGATATTATACAATGGAAGGTTTTCATGGGCTCATCATTTCTTGTCACCCAGTGCAGTCCCTGAAGCTCAGCATTATTTTAATTGCACTTAAATAAAAACAAATACAAGGCAAGCACTGTATAGTGGGCCTTTGTTGATTTTATGGCTTTCTTTAAACAGTGTGGCTATTCCACAGAGCAAGTACCTTCATTATAATAAGCAGGATTACCACAACTTTTGTCTTCCATTCACCCTCCAAATCCACTCTCCATCATTCTCCAAAGATGCCATGAGAGGTCAGCCATTGTGGTTTCTTGCTTCCTGGCTGGCTGTTGGAGATCAAAATAACAGAGGAGAGTACAGCTGGGTTGCCTCAGGATGGCCATGTCCCTAAAGAAAAGGTCACAGTTTTCCTCAAAGCACATAATTTTCTCCTTCCAACTTCCAATACTCCTATCTCCACTCTTCCCTTTGGTCCTAGAGGTGGCCACACCCCTGCTGTATTAGCCCCAAAGTACTGCACTATCTCTTAGAATTTCTCTACATGCTGACCACCCCCTTTCTACAATCCCTTTACAAAGCATCCTCCTCTGCCCCATGAATTATCCCAATTTGAATGTGTCATCAGGTTTTCATTGGGGCCCTATTTTATAAAATTAACAACATAAGAAAAAATATTTCATGTACTACTATAGCATTTAAAAGTTGTGTTTAAATTCTTCTGTAATTCAGAAATGTATAACCTCCCTTTTGCTTATAAAATAGTTTTAAACATTTTTAACTAAGACAAAGACCTTACTAAATCCTTCCTTTATCCTTCACTGGACAGTATACATGACTTTATATAAACCTCTGACTTAAAGGACTATCCTTCATTCTTTATTGAACATCTATTATATACCAGGCACTCTGCTAATCTGTGGGCACGCAAAAATTGCTAAGAAACAGTCCCTGCCTCTAAGGAGCTCAGATGTGTAAACAAATAATTACAACACTGTGTGGCAAATATGATGATGAGTAAGAGAGCCTAACAAAAACTCAGCATAGGAATACAAGTAATGTTTTCTGCAGGAAGAGGGTTTTTTTTTTTTTTAATATGAAAGAAATTGAACTACTTTATGGCCTGGAAAAAAGGAGCAACATTCTTGGAGAAGATGTCAGAGTATTAAATTAAGAGTAAGAAAACAATTAAGAAGTCGTAAGTTAATTACACATCTTTTTTTTTAACATTTTTATTGATTTATAATCATTTTACAATGTTGTGTCAAATTCCAGTGTTCAGCACAATTTTTCAGTTATTCATGGACATATACACACTCATTGTCACATTTTTTTCTCTGTGAGTTATCATAACATTTTATGTATATTTCCCTGTGCTATACAGTGTAGTCTATTCTACAATTTTGAAATCCCAGTCTATCCCTTCCCACCCTCCACCCCCCTGGTAACCACAAGTCTGTATTCTCTGTCTGTGAGTCTATTTCTGTTCTTTTTTTTTTTAAATAAATACTTAAGCAAAAGATACCTTTTGTTTACTTTGTTTACTTGGATGATGCAGAGTAGAGTATCTTAAATTGTTAAAATCAGTTCAAGTGCTGCATTCCAGAAGGACTGTATCTCAGCCTGAGGATTTATTATCACTCAGCCATCTGCAACCAATAGTCCCTACAGAATTGTTCCAAGTTTATTCTCCAAAGTTAAATCTATGATAGAAAAAAAAAAAAAAAACTGGCACCCTTTCGGTAGGTGAACATCTGGATTCATTTTGAACAGGTAAGAACCAGATACGTGATACCCTAAGATTTAAATAACCATAAGAAATAAAGCAGAAATATATTATTCTATTGGAATACAGTAAGAAAATTAATTAAATATATCGGAAGAAGGCTGAAAGTGGATAGAATACCAAAAGTTCTACAAAATTGCCAAATACAATTTGGAAGATTCATTTGTAAAACAGCAGGGTGTCAGAAAAAAATTGTTCAATTTAGAATTCATAGTCCCCAATTTTGTTTAAGTTGAAAGATTAGTAATTTTAAAGTTTTTGTGAAAATATATTTCAAATTTGAACATCTGTAAGAGACAGTATGCATAAGACATGCTTGGTGAGGGATGGAGTGGATCTTATTCTCAGAGAAAACTATAATTATAGGAAAATCTTCGATTATAGCCTCCCTCCAACCAAGGATCTAGGAGTGTAAGAGTTGTCAGAAGCATCAGGCTGAATCTACTGCCAGCTTTATTTCTTTTCCACGGGCTCTTTGTGCTTCCATCCAGTCCACTGTAGGGGGCAGTACAGATGGACATGTAGTTCCTAATCTTGAAATCTCCAATCTTTCTCAGTTGTCACCTGGAAACAGGATGAAGAAAATGTCTCTGTCCAGGCCACAAGAATGGAAGCAAAGCAGGTCTCTAGGCTCCTCCCTCCCCAGTGCACTAGAGACTGAATGTTGCCCCACAAAAGTCATAAATTGAAACCTAATCCCTAGTGTGATGGAATTTGGAGGTGGGGCCTGTGGGAGGTGATTAGGTCATAAAGGTGGAACCCACAAAGAGATACCAGAGAGCCCCCTCACCCCGTTCACCATTTGAGGATCCAGTGAGAAGATCCTGTCACTGATGAAGAAGAGGGACCCCACCAGACACAGAATCTGCAGGATCCCTGATCTCAGGCTCACAGCCTCCAAAATAAAGAAATAAATGTCTGTTGTTTATATGACATCCAATTGATGGTATCTTATAGCAGCTTCAGCTTGTACAGATTGTTATGACCGCCATGAGGTCATCCACACAAGAGGACTAGGGGTTCAAATGTAGGGTGGGGATGGGAGTAGGTCTCAACAGGAGGCAACAGCAGGGCCAGAAATGAAAGATCCCATGTGAAAAGGCAAGCCCTGGGCCCACAGGGCCTGTTGACCAAGACTTTATTAAAGGGCTCTCACTGGGTAAAGTGTAGAACTTTTTAAGGTCTGTAATATACATAACCATTACCAAGAGCCTTCCTAGAGAGAGAGTGCACCAATTTTCATATCTACCAACAGCCTATGAAGTGTTGCCAACAGTGAGCAGTACCTTTTATAATTGTAGCTAATAGGAGAACAATTATATCACATTGTTACTACAAATTGTATTTCTTTATTACTAATGAGATTAAAATTATTTCAACTTTGTGTCATTTGTGTGTGTGTGCGAGTGTGTGTGCATGTGAATCAGTTGTCTTAGACTAGTACACTTTTAAATTGGCTACAACAGTATAATTTCATCTTTCCACATACTCATGTGATCCCACACTGAGTAGAACGGAACTTATAAGGTTGTCCAACATGACTTTCAACTCTTTGAAGGACACTTTAAAAACTGTAAAGTATTTACATTTTGACAGAGAAAAATTATAAATGTTTGCTCTATCTTTTCTAGGTTAGTAAGTCAAAAGGTAAAAACAAATTGTAGAAAACTACCCTAGGTTTGGTTTAAGGTAACCAGTCCTGTAGGTAATTAGTACACACAGTTTGTCTACTCAAACAGGGAAGTACCTATCCAACACTTTTCCTGTCCTTTTCAAAGGCAAAGTATAGGGATAAACTCATTGTTCTAAACCATGAATAGTATGGGTACCATCTTTGTATAACTTACATCTTGATTCCACAAAATGCATCTTTTAAAATAATACATTCTTTTCCTTGTAAGGGATCCATAATCACTCTGCAAGAGAATTTTCTTAACGACATAATGTCTCTTAATAACTCGAAGAATTATTTTAAGACACTTAAAGATCTTTCAAGTGTTTCCTCCAATTTTTATTTTTAAATCCTTAAGTTTCTAATTAGCACAAAGTTCTCTCTTACAACTATTTTCTTTTTTAGAATGAGTAAAAAAAAATCACTGTCAACACATTAGTGCAAGACTGATGTAGGTAATTTCACAACCATTATTGGGCTCAAAGATAGTAATCCTTCATATTATAATAATTTAACCCCGTGTTACATTTTGACTGTTTCAGTTGTTGAACAGCCACTCTGAGTTGACACTGTGTTCTATGGTTATGAATATGAATAAGAAAAAAATCTTTGCAATCAAAGTACTTATGTTTGGGGTTGTGAGATGCCATGATATACAAGTTGAGAGGTGGGAGATCAGAGAAGGATTCATTAAAAGGTTGTTTCTGAATTAGATCTCAAGCAAGCAAGTCAATTTAGGCAAATGATAACCTTTTGTTCCAGAAAAAGGGGAAAGCCTGCATGAATGTGGGTGGGAAAGAAAGGGCCAAAAGTATCCTGGTAAAGTAGTCCATTTCCATTGGCAAGGGAGCTCGTACTGGGAGGCAAGGCAAAAACAGTACCATAAACTATGTATGTACAAGACCCAAGTTATAAATTATGACGGAAATACCACATTTCATTTCTGGGATATTAATTATCAATTCTGGGGTATAAGATTTCAATAATATACTATAGGTTGGTGGAGTTTTTTCTGCCTGGAGAAAAAGACCGCTATTTATATCAAGAGTTACAGCTCTCTCTGCTGGTTGAAAGTAGAACTATTCTCAGCTGATTGCAGAAATAAGTGTAATACTGAGAACAAAGACTGGACATTTCATTAACTATCTAGTAACGCTGGCAATATCTCATAGTGTCTTCTT
This sequence comes from Camelus dromedarius, assembly GCF_036321535.1. Taxonomy (NCBI): domain Eukaryota; kingdom Metazoa; phylum Chordata; class Mammalia; order Artiodactyla; family Camelidae; genus Camelus; species Camelus dromedarius. The sequence continues at coordinate 16,212,331 of NC_087461.1, forward strand.
TTAAGCTGAACAGATGCTTTCCTTTTTGTTCTATATACCGCAATTCAGAAACTTGTTAGTGAGAGAAAAGACTCAAAAAGTTGGGGATTCATTTAAAGCCATTAAATGAATGCTAAATTGTTTAAATGAAGTTCACCAAAGGTCTCTCTTACCACCTTGTCTTTACTGCCTAATCCTACTGAAAGTCAGAGCAAACACTAAATCTGTTATTAAATAGGTTTTCTAACTACTAGAAGAGAGTTATGCACAAATGACTCACTCTGTGAGCTTTTAAAAATACTGTTTTTACCCCAGATCCACTAAAACACCAGTGCCAGAAGCGGGGCTTGCCAACCTGCACTTTTAACACGTGCCCCCAAGGGATTCTTCTCAGACCAGTTGGGGAAACACTTCTTTGATGCAAATCTTCTTTAATAAACTAAAACTCTTCAGCTACTAACTTGTTGCTGAACAGCTGACTCCTGATTATCCTCAATTAATTAGCACCACCTGCTTAACAAAAGCAAATGGCTCCCTATTGTCTATTAGATCAACTCTAAAACCTCTCTCCGGCAGGAATTCAGGCTCTCCACCAGCTGGTCTTGTCTCATTTGCTCACATCCTTATCCAAAGCCCCGGTGCCAGCTGGGCTTCTCTTTCATTGATTCCCCGCTCTGCCACGCATCTCCCCACAGAACAATTACCCCTGCAGGAAAACGTAACTTCTCCACTTCTCTTGATGTCTACCTCAGTCTCAACATCTCCTGTACTAATTTTTATGGCCTACCATGGTCTTAACTCTCTGAATCCTAAATGTTCTTCATGTTTTAGAATTGCTCCTAAATGCTGTAGAGTATTTACTGGTTTTGTAACAATTTACGGGCCAGTGCATGTGTGCGCACCCCCTAGCAGGCCAACAATTTGGCAGCCTTCTAGTTCATACCAATTCAATACTAGTTCAGCCATTTCATAAAGGAGTGGCTGACGTGGTACGGGGAGGAACACAAGAGGACCACAGAGCTCAGCCACTGTCCTACTAGTCCCAAAACTTCCCTACCCCACTCCCCAAAACACAAACCTCGCTTATGGCATGCCCTCTACAGATTTCACCACTGTCCTCATCAACAAAAAGCTACTAAAAATATTTATTCCAACCACAAATAATGCATATTCTTAAAAAAAAAAAAAAACCTTTGTAATATGATCTTCCCAGTCCTAATTTTCTTCTGATGCTGAGCACACCCTAAAGATGTGGAAGTATAGTATCGGAGGCCAGCCTACCTCAGCGCTATGTGTATTGGAAGGAGGTCTTGGCTACCTATGTGAAATGTCCAGATATTTTATTTTAACTTTTTGTGTCCTCCACGGGACCTACCATGCTTCAGTGTGCTCTGAAGCTCTATAATAAATACTAGAAGGGTTTACCACAATCATGAGCGACCATCATCTGTTGCCTACTATCTCTAGTTCCACGAGATTAAAGAGACTATAAATTCAGCATTTTGATAATATTATGTTAATGTTTTCAGGCCGTTAGAGTACTATACGTATATATACATGGCTTCAAGAAAAGCATGCCTTACTTAACATGAAGTCACTTCACCAAGTCCAAACCTTAATACTTCCATTCCTAGCCATACAACTGACTAGTTACCTGGAAAATACCAGTACTAAAGCATTACAAATGCTATATAAAAATCAGCAAATATTCTTTTGGATACATCAAAGACAAAACATTTTTGCATGACCTCCATATACCCAACACCCAGCCCAGCAACCATCAACCCACAGCCAACCCATGACCCCATCCAAACTCCCATCCACTTCCCTCCATCCAGTATTACTTGAAAGCAAATCCTTTATATCATCCATATGCATTTACGTATGAATCTCTAAAAGGAATGACTTTTTAAAAAAAAAATACAATATTATATCTAAAGCATTCCTTAATATTATTAAATATCCAGTGTTCAAATTTCCAATTGTCTAATTGCCATAAGTGGAAGTTTTTTTAAAGCATTAAAAGCATTTAGGATCAATTTCTTAAAAATAAGAGAAGACATTATCCAAAAAATGTTTAAATGTTTAAATGCCAGGCATATTTGACACAGAACCAAACAGAACTTCAGTAACTAGAAAATAAATATACTCACTACAACAGAAGCCCCCTGAATATCCAGACTTTGAGGCTACTGTGTTGACTTCTTTGACATAAAATGTTTGTCTGCAATTATGGCTCTGATGTCATGAGCTAGAACATCAAGATACTCTGACTATGTGTATCGTGTCCATGACTGAATTTCAGCCAGAAGCCCACCTAGTGCATGAAATGTGGAGTGTACCCAACACTAATTTGTTACTTTATTTGAAATGACCACACTGTCTTGCACTAAGCATTCTTGCCTCGTTAACAAGCATCAGTCTGATGTGGAAATGCCTATTTTCCATTAAATAAATAAATAAACCAAAACCGAGCAGAATGTTTGTTTCCAGTTTGTCTGGTGAAGTTACCCACGGGCTGTACTAGTCCTGTTGCTGCAAAGCAAATTACTAAAAACATCCTGGGTTTTGTCAATACCCATTTGTTATCTCCCCTTGGGTGGGTTAGAAGTCTGGAATGATGTGACTGGGTTCTCTGCTTAGAGTCTCACAAGGCTGAAATCAAGATGTCAGGAGACTGGTCCATTATCTGAAGGGTTTAGAAGAATCAGCTTCCAAATTCATTCAGGTTATTGGCAGAATCCAGTTCCTTTGCAGTTGTAGGACTGAGAGTCCCATTTCCTTGTTCGCTGTCAGCTGGGAAACACTGTTAGCTCCTGGAGGTCACCAGCATTCTTCAAAACTAGTAATGATGTATCAGATGTCCTCAAGCTTGGGATCTCTCATTTCCTTTCTCCCACCAGCCAGTTAAAACTCTGCTTCTAAAAAGCATGTGAGATTAGATAATGCCTCCCCAGATTATCTCCCTTTTGCCATACAACATAATATAATCATGGGAGTGGTATCTCAGAAGTGGGGGAATTACACAAAAGTGAGGGCCATTGGGATCATTCTTAGAATCTGCCTATCACATATGTCAAGTGTATGACTTAGTAGCTATGCTTTATTTTTTAAAAAAAAAAAAAGGATTGAGCATGAATTTATTAATTCAACAAACATTTGTGACACTGCAACAATATACTGGGTACTGTTGTTACAAAAATAATCATGGCCCCTTCTCTCAAGGAGATTAACTTCTGAATAAATGTGTACTGTGATGAGTGCAGTAACAGAGACTCCAAAAGGTGCGGTGGTGGCAAAAAGGAGGGAGAGGTGGGTCTGAATAGTGATGTAGGATCGAGCTGGGGAGAAGAGCAAGGTGATGAGATCTATGCAAAATACCAGATCCCAGAGGGCTTTGCATGTCATGCTTAGGGATGTTTACTTTATTCGGTAGTTGAAAAGCAGTCATTGGTGGTTATTAAGCAACAGAATAATGTGAGATCCCTCCCCCAACACTTGACACTCAGCTTATGAAATTATCACTAGCAATAAACAGTATAATACCAGCTACACCATATGCAAACTGACTCACTATTATCATTGCTGCATTTGGGAGAAGTGAGTGCTAATGACCTAGTGGCCAAAAATGTTAGGGCAATTTTCAAAGGAGCCGAATTGATAACCAGTTTGTTGCCTAAACATGGAGAAAATCGGACTCAGCCTGGCATCTCCTCCACCAGTGTTCTGTGACAAATTTCTAATTTGCCATAATCCACTATGTCATACTTTCAAAACTCCATGACTTTCCCTCCTACCCTCTGCCAGGCTTTCAACTACTTACAAAAAAGTTTTCTTTTATAGACTGGAATTAAAGCTTTGCACACATTAAAAAAAAAAACTGCACATTTTATACCTGCTGTTGCTTCCTGAGAAAAGGTTACAGGAACCTCAGGTAAATTTTAATGAGTTAGATTCTTAGGTCTCAGAAGTGATTTATGTGGGGAAGCATTTGAGAGTTTGTAGTAAGTGCATGGTTGACATGAATTACCACGTACGTGTACATCTCGTCACAACATCGTCCTTTTATTTTAAAGAGTAACCAAGTTACAGGAACAGAATAATTTTTAAATGTCACTGTTGAATCTCTGCTAACGATAAAGAACTAAGTATTTAGAAATCAAATTCCTGCTTCCTCAAATTGACTCATCATTAAATTTCTTCTAGCTGGTGACATACATTGTTTAAAAAAATAAAAGTGGGGAAGGGACTATTTCCTGATTACAATGAGGAGAAGAAAATTAAGCAACTCCCTTCCCATTATCTTCTGTACTTGCACATCTCTCCTTGTCTCCCTTATGTTACCAGACGTGTGTATGACTCATGAGATTCTATTTGAAGTTTCAGCTCAACTATTTTTTCCCCAGGATGGAGTTTTCTGTCAAAATCCATGGGGCAGAGAAAGAAAGGAGCCTGAGTACTCAAGCTTCCTGACTTACAAGAAGACAGGTGGATATTTTTAAATAGGAAAGATCAAAAAATCAAAGTATTGGTAAAAATTTAAAGAAGCATAATTTTATCTTTCTTGTAGATATTATTTCAGAAATTCAGATAGCTATAAGGTAATAAGAAATTCTAGGGCTTCTAAAAGTTAATTTCTGAAATCTGAACTTCTCAAAATCATTTTATTTTATTCAACCAAAAACTATTTTCTGAGCACTTATGTGCCAGTATTATACTAGGCATGGGAAATACAACAGAGAATGAGGCACTTTGTCAGATTCTACTTTAGAAGAGAGTGTTAGGAGTCCTTCCAACCTTCAAATACCAAATTACCATGTGAACTTTTTTTGCATTTTTAAATTTTTCTTCATTTTGTTTCAGCTTTATTGAGATATAACTGACATACCGTATTGTGAAAGTTTAAGGTGTATAATGTGTTGATCTGATACACTTACATATTGCAAAATGATTACCAACATAGCATTAGTTAATACCTCTATTGTATCACATGTGTTGTTTCTTCTTTTGTGATGAGAACACTTAAGATTTACTGTCTTAACATTCACACATATAAAACAGTACTATTAACTATAACCACCATGCTGTACTTTAGACCCCCAGAATTTATTCATCTTCTAGCTCGAGGTTTGTATCCTTTCACCAGCATCTCCCATTTCTCCCACCCCCAACCCCTGGTAACCACCATTCTACTCTCTCTGTGATTTCAGCTTTTTTAGATTTCACATATAAGTGAGATCATACAGTATTTGTCTTTCTGACATATTTCATTCAACATAATACCCTCAAGTTTCATCCATGTAGTAGAAAAAGGCAAGATTTCCTTCTTTATCATGGCAAAATAATTTTCCATTGCGTAAGTATGTATACCACATCTTCTTTCTCCATTCATCTGTTGGCTGGATCATCATCTTGGCTCCTGTGAATAAAATGATATTCCCAACCACATGCTGTATCTTCCTCCTCTGAAGACTCAGATTTATTTTTCCCTTCCTTAGAGCCCTTAACCCATTCTTCTTTGTACTCAAATTGTTTATGCAATTGTCCTTTTAATCACCAACACAGTTCACTATACTCTTCTATGTCCCAACATACCTTTTTATGAACTGTAAATCTCCTGAACCAAGGACTCCATTTTTCTTACTTCTGCAGTCCTCCGCACAAAGTTTCTGGAGTTTTGGAAAATCAGTAAATAATAATCTTCAAGAATAAAATTCAGTTCATTTAATCAACCAACAAAGTCCAAATTCAGAAAGTTTAGTGCAAACTAGAATACTAGCTTTTGGCTGGAGGCCCGCTGACTGGCAAATAATTTCTCCTCTTGCTGCCAAGAGCTATGGAAGGTGAATTATCAGTGATTTTCCTGGAGTCAGCTACCTAATCTCACACTTTACATGTGATATAGACATATTGAAAATAATGATATAATTCTCATTCTGAACGAATTCTACTATTCCCACACCCACTCCTAGAAATCATAGAATCTTTGTTGCATCGGCAAATGTTTTAAGAATGTATCCTCTTAACTTAATTCCCCTAATATGAATCATTAGTCCTATCTTGGAAGAAACTCCACCATAGCCCTCTAAGCACATTTATTCACCAGGACCTGGCAGGAGAGAGCTCCCAAGGGGTTTCCTCTCTTGGAAAGGAGGGCAGGATGTTTTACAAGGATCTAGAGGGAGCACATCACCAAAGTCGCTAGTGCTGGGCGTGGAGGAATTGTTCCTGCCTGTTAGCAGCCATTGTTTGGGCAACTTGATTTTATCAAGAGGAATAGAGAGGAATGGCTACTGGATAAAGTCAAATAAAACAAGAAGAAGGGGGAGGGGCAAAGACAGGTGAATTGCCCCAGTGGAAAACTCTCAAGTCTCAGATCCACTTGGGGTTGGTTTTTGTGTCTGGTGTAGGATAAGGGCCTAATTTCATTCCAATGTTTCTCATGAAATTAACAAGTATGTTGAAAGTAAAGTCCAAAAACAAAATAAGAAAATTGACTTTTTAACAACATACAACAACAAAACTCTGCCATTAAATGGATAGCTCTAGCTCGATACATTGTATCATTTCTAATAGTGGAATTTTAAAAACTCTTATCTAACTCCAGCTGAATAAAGGATATTAATTTTTGTCAACATTTTGCAAAATGATGGTATTGCTTCTTGGTAGAAATCAGTTTTATATAATGGTTACATTAGATCTTTTTGTGACAAAGCAAAATTAGCCTTGGTTACATGATTATTATAAGTATTTCTTTTTGGCTGCCATGTAAATCACAGAATTAACTTCTATGCATTTGTGTATTTACTTGTTCATTTTTTAAATAAATATTTATTAAACCACTATTATAAGTCAGGTGTTTTGCTAAGGTATTATAGAAAATAAAGTGTTGGATTTGAAGGCGTTGATCTGCTTGGGATAAAACAGAGATGAAATAAAAATATGTTAGCAATATCAATGAGAATCATTGGCACAAGATAAGTATCTATATGTTTATTTTCCATTCATAGATTTTAATTATTTTATAACTAATGCATTTTTATCATTTTAATAAACTAGAAAAACAGATAAGAAAAAATGCATTTTTAAATTATCCATAATTTCACCTGCTGATAAACAATATTAAGACTTTATGTTATATCTTTCCATTTTTCCCCATACATATGTGTCAGGGAAAAACTAAAATGTCAGTAGTTCTGTGCTGGCTCAGAATGATACTGTGTCAGAGCATTTCCTTGGTGTAGAGTGCAGTTGTAGGAGACGGGGAGACATAAAGAGAGCAAGCTGGTAATATCACTTACATATTTTTCCTTTTGTTGCTTGTACTTTTGGTGTCATATCCAAAAAAAACTTTTCCTTAGACCAATGAAGCTTTTCCTCTATGCTTTTCTTCTAGGAGTTTCATAGATTCAAGTCTTAACAATTAATCTTTAATCTATTTTGAGTTGTTTTCATATATGATATAAGAAAACAGCCCAATTTCATTCTTTTGCATGTAGTCATTTTTTTTCCCCAACATTATTTGTTAAGGAGACTGTGGTGCCCTTGTGGAAAATCAGTTGATTGTATATGCATTCTGTTCTATTGGTTGATATGTCGGTTTTTATTCCAGTATCATATTGCTTTAATTACTTTAGCTTTCTAATGCATTTTAAAATCAGGAAATGTGATTCCTCCAGCTCTGTTCTTCTTTCTCAAGATTGCTTTGGCTATTCAGTGTCTTTTGTGGTTCCATATCAATTTTAGAATTTTTTTCTGTTTCTGTAAAACATGCCATTGAGATTTTGATAGGGATTGCATTGAATCTGTAGATATCTCTAGGCAGTGTGGACATTTTGATGATATTAAGTGTTCTAATTCATGCCATGGGATGTCTTTCCATTTATTTGCCTGTCATAGAAGGCAAACACTGCATGATTCCACTGATATGGGGTATCTAAAATAGTCAAACTCAGTAACAAAGAGTAGAATGGTGGTTGCCAGGGTCTGAGGGGAGAGGAAAATGGAGAGGTGCTGTTTTGTGGGTATAAAGTCCCAGTTATACAAGATGAATAGCTTCTATGGATCTGCTGTGCAACACTGTGCCTATAGATAACAATACCATGTTGTGCACTTAAAAATGTGTTAAGAGTAGATCTCATGTTATGTTCTTACTACATTTTTTGTAAACAGGAAGCAAGATTGACTTGAATGACTTACATAGGAAAGGGCATTGAAAGAGAATAAAATAGATCTGGAATATGGAGGGAAAAGAGAGAAGAAGATGGTAGTGAGAGGGAGTTTAGGTAATCTGGAAAAAGGAAGGATAAAGTTTTTAGTATCAAATGTGGCATGTATGTATGTGTTGTGAGGAGGGAAATTTTTAAAAATGTGTGCTATGTATGCCACTATAAACATTAAAATGTATTTTCAAATTTTTGGAGAATTTTATGCTTTCATTTATTTGAATGAAAACCAATAGGTGATTCAGTTTTATATGAATAATGTGTTTACATAGTTCTTGATACCTGTGGGATTTCTGCCCAGCCATAATCATTCCCCTCTTTTGAGTGATGGCATCAACTTTCTAAACCTAGTGGGTTCCTGGCAGCCACATTTGTCTGACACAATTTTATTCTTCTGGCCATACTTAATACACTAAGAATTGACATCATATATTCATGTATTCTTAGCCCAAAGCCTCTCCAGGAATTTGGAACTGGAATTTACAGAACGCCAGGCAGTTTCTAGGTACGGCTGGGCTATAATATATAAAGTTGGGAGCTCCAGGATAATCAAATTCATCACGTGGATCATGGAATAAACCATATAGAAATAGAGAAACAGAGATGAGAGATGAAAAATGCTTACAACTTTTTAGTGTGTGGTTTAGTTTTCCTAAGAAATTTCTCCTAAGACGTAGCTGTGGAATCTCTGAGACATCTTTCTTTTTATAAGTTCCCTTTCTTTTGCCTTAGCTAGCTCAATTTGGTTTCTTTCCTTTGCAAACACATGCACACGTACACACACACACACACACACACACACAAACATACATACATACATTTACTTTTTCTCTTTCAGTAATATGAAGATTTTTATATTAATAAATATAGCTTTACCTCATCTACGTTAGTTACTGAATGGTTTTGTGTTAATACATGCCCCATAATTGATATGACCAATGCCTATTTTTGTACATTTTTTTTTTTTTTTGCTCTCAGAAACAATCCTTATATGTATATCTTTGCACACGTATTTGATAATTTCCTCAGGATAAATTTGTAGCAGCACACATGCTGGGTCAAAGAGCAGATATTTCTTGTAAGACTTTTGAGACATGTTGATAAATTGTCCAAAAAATGTGTAGTGAGTCATCAAAATAACTATAAAGATTTAAAATTCTTGTCAATAGGAAGGAAGACAGTATCTTATTTTAAGGTGTTGTCCTTTGCTCTCTAGAGCAGTAGAGTATTTGTTCACATGAGAGTCATTTTATTTCATCCTTGGTTACTAAGTTCCTCAGTGCCTTCACAAGATCTGCCCCACCTCCCCTCCAGGTGTCCAAGACTATAATTAAGATAAGTCACAATATAACCCAGTCAGGTCTGATAAGGGAAGTAAAAACCTATGCTTCAAAAGGGCTGCAAGATACAGCTTGTATATATTAGGGAAAAAAACAGGCGAGTTTGCATAGGATTAGATTCCTCAGAAGTTTGATGAAGGGAGCTAGTGCATTAAGTTGAATGCACAATCCAAAGATGCAAGAATTAATATCCGGGCAAGGATTGAAAAGATTGGTACAATTTATACCTAGAAGCATGGAAACAGCAATAAGCTCACACTAAAGAAGTGTGAAATTCCAGAATTTCCATGGAAGATCGTAGAAAAAGGGATCAAAAGGGTAAGAGAATTGTGTACACTAAAATGGATATATCATGGAAGGCCAGAAAACCTGTCAAATTATTATGTTCCATGCGATATCCTGGAGGACACACCATTTCCAATCCATAAGAAATACTGGTGAGAGATCACCAGCATCAGTGAAAACTTCAGTAGTATATCTTCCTCTGTAGTCTGGGACTGACAGTAGAAGAGTTCTTTAAAGAACTGGGCATCCTGATAGCTGTGGGGATTGTACCCCCTGAAACTTAGGGTCCAGGCGAATGTACATAATCACAGGATACCAAGCAGATGCAATTATAGTGGATAGCAAGGTTGGAGATGGTTTAATAGAACATGGCACCCTTAGGGGCACGATGGATGGGCAGCTGACAAGCACCCCTCTCAAATCTGTTCCATCAGAAGAAACAAAGGATGGAAGGTGAAGCCAGTTGCCCCTTATTTAAAAAAAAAAAAATAAAAGACCTTATCTAGACCAGCTTCCAGACCTAAACCAAGTTTTAGGCATGGAATTTATTGACTTAAGAAGAGACTGAGTTCCAGGTAAAAAGACCTAGCAAGCTTATACTGAGTGTACACAGTCATGAGTCCCTTCGTGCCTTCCCAACAGGACCTACAGCTGTTTACTCAGGTAATATCCAGACATTTCTAGAACTCTGTTAAACTTATGGTCCAAGTTAACACTGATGTCCAGGGACCTGAAATGACCCCCTATTATTGCAGGGACATACGGGGATAAGGTGATAGATTAAAGAAGTCCTGGCCCAGGTGTGACTCACACTGAGCTCACTGGGTGCATGAAAAACTTAATGTTCACTTCCCTGGTTCCTGAAAGTATGACTGGATTTGACACTACTTGGAGATTAGCACAACCCTCACACTGGATTCTTGGCTTATGGGGTAAGATCTCTCATAGTGGGAAAGGCCAAGTGGAAGTCTCTGAACCTGCCACCCCCTTTAGGCTAAGGAAGTAAACAAGAAACAATATTGTACCATGCGGGGACTGGGGTCAGAAATGAGTGCCACTCTTAAAAATTCAAGGTGAGGAGTGATGGGACCCATCATTTAACTCACTGGTCTAACCCCTGCAAAACCAGATAGATCCTAGAGAATGACAGGTTACCACAACCTCAGCCAAGTACTACGCAGTTGCCACTGTGTTGCTAGATGCGACCATCTTTGCTGGAGAAGATCAGTAAGACCTCAAGTATAGGCAGCTGCTGATTTGGTGAATGAGTCTTTTCCAGGCCTATGGAGGATTAGAACCTGTTCACATTCCCATGACACAAAGAACAGTATATATTACAAGCTCTCCCAGGGGGTCTGTGTCTCCTATTTTCTGTTAAAATATAGTCTGGGGTGGGGAGGGTGTAGCTCAGTGGTAGAGTGCATGCTTAATATGCACGGGGTCCTGAGTTCGATCCCCAGCACCTCTGTTAAATAAAAAGCAATAAATAAATAAACCTAATTACCTCCCCCACAAAACAAAACAAACAAACCAAAATAAAATATAGTCCGAAAAATAGCATCCCTCAGAACATCACATTGACCCACTGTATTGAATGATATCAGGCAAACGTTCCAGGTAGCAAGAGATAACTGGCATGCTGGAGACTTTGTAAGACACATACACTCCAGAAAGTGAGGTATACACCCTGCACATCTCAGGGACCTGCCACATCAGCAAAATATTTAGGGGTTCAGTGGCCTGAAGACTGCCGGAATAGCACATCCACAATAAAGTATGATTTATTACATCTTGTAATTCTCACCAAGAAGAAGGAAGCACAAAGCCTAGTAGGCATCTTTGGAGCCTAGACACAGCATATTCTGCAGCTGGTATATTTTTCAACCTACATACTGGGAGACAAAAGGCTCGGTGTAAGACAGGGCTCTGTAAAAGATCCAGGCTTAGTGCCAACACCTCTGTAGCATGGGCTTGGAATCCCATTGGACCCTGCAGTATAAAAAATATCAATATTAGTAAAAAGTTGCCGAGTGGTATTTGAGACAAGCCCCAATGAGAGAATCACAATGCAGAGCTTCACAGTTTTAGAGAAAGGCCATTCCATCTTCAAATACTGGGACTTGGTAAAGACATTGTGTCTGACAATGAGGTTATGAGAGATCATATGTCCACAGCTGCAAATCTCCAGGAGTTTCTTTTAGGTAGAAAAAGTCCCAATGTGAGTCATACCCAGTAACAATCCAAGACAATAGCAGTGGTACGTCTGGAGTCAAACCAGCATAAGACCAGAAGCACGAGCAAGCTCCATGAGCAGACAGCCCAGACCTGCGTCTCATCACCACTGTGGTACTAGTATCTGTCTCTTAGCTCACACTGAGGGATGGATTCCTTATGACCAGGTGACAGGGGAGGAAAACCTCAAGCTTGATTCATGGATTGTCATCCTGGAATGTGGGTGCAAGTTGAAAATGGATGACTCCTCTCAATATAATGCCACTCAAATATTGCCTTGGAAAACAGTGGAGAGGAAAACATCCTCCTAGGGGGCAGAGCTTTAGGAAATGTATCTGTTTGTTCATTTTATGTACAGAGATTAGTGACTTGGGGTTAGAATATATACAAATAGACTCATGAGCAGTGCAAATAACTTGATTGACTGTTCAGGGACTTGGAAAAGGAAGATTGGAAGATTGGAAGATTGGATACAAGGAGGTCTAGCATAGAGGCATGAGGATGGTACGCAAAAATAGACATGAAGTGTGAAGACATTCATTTTAATGTCCATCAGAGAACATCCACCATGGATGAGGCACTAAACAAGTAGAAAAAATTACTCAACCAGATGGCATCAGCCAACTCTGACATCAGCTATCCCACTGCTGGCACAGTGGACACATGGCCATAGTACCAGGGATGGAGGATATTCATGGAGTAGACATGGACTCCACTTACAAAACATAATCTAGCTTCTGTTGCTACCAAATGTCTGACCTTCTAGCAAGAAACTAACTTTGAGCCTCTGATATGGCACCATCTCTTGACCGCTTCCTGGCATGATGATCGCAATATATTCCTTCAACCCTGGAAAGGACTAGAATCTATTCTGGTAGAAACAGTCACAGCCAGCACCAAGAGCTTATGGAATTCTTGATCTACCAGCACACGATCCCATGTAACATGTCAGACCACTGGTCCCACCTTACAGCAAAATAGATATGATAGTAAGTTCATGACTATAGGATCCACTCAACATATATCGCATCTTTCAGAAGCTGCTGTCCTGATAAAGCCTTGGAATGGCTTATTAAAGGCACAACTGAATTGCCAGATCAGAGGTAACAGTTTACAAGGACAGGGCGCCATTTAAAAACGTTACAGCATAAATATTAAATCAAAGACCTTTGTATAGTCCTATGACCCCAACTGGAAGAATTCATGGGTCGAGTGACCAAGGTGAGGATGCTGGAGTGGCCCCATTTACCATCATTCTCAGTAGAAGATTCATTTAGAGAATTTGTGTTTCCATCCTTGCAAATTTAAATTCTGCAGGTGTAGTGATTCTAGTCCTCAAATAGGGACAAATTACCCCCAAATTACAGTCCTATTAATATATGAGCTGAGACTGATATTTGGCACTTTGGTCTTCTTGTGTCAAGAGAGTATCAAGAAAGAAGAGAAATCACTGGCCTGACAAGGATAATTGAACCTCACTTGAGAGTATAGGGCTGTTTTTACATCATGGGGGCTGGAAAGAATATATTTCATGCCCAGGCGATTCATTTGGCCACTTGGTACTCCTATGCTAAATTTTGACGATACACAAAAAGTGTAGCACAGCTAACCTGAGATGGGCATGATGACCAGAGGAAGTTAGAGCCCTCGGGGATAAGGGTCTGAGTCATGCCACTAGGTAAGACCCTGATACCAACAGAGGGATTAGCTGAGGGTAAGGAAAATCTGCAATGCAGAGTGGAGGATGGAGAGGACGAGTGTCAGTTTGCAGTTTGGAGGCCAGATATTGGAGTGGCATGACTTTTCAGGCACCTCTACTTCGTTTAATGTAAGTCGTTAGTTTTTCCAAGCATCATACTAGCAGCATGTGAGAATTATCTTCCAGATAAGCTGCCAGAGTGTTAACTGTTGTTTGACAAGATCCCTTACTTAGCTCTGTCTCCCTTCCCATGTGATCTAGCACCCTCAAGACCTAATGCCATGTTCATATTCTGATTCCCACCCTTACATGTTGTCCAGGTTCTGAAGCTTTTTTGCTGAATGAATCCCTCTCTATCCCTAAGCAAGCCCAAAAATTCCTCAGTTGGGTTACATAAAAGCCATCATGAAGAGGCACCCACTGGCCAAACTGGAGGCATTCTGGACATCCAAATAATGATATTAACAGAACATATTGAATAAAATAATTCTATGATGTAAATAAATACAAAAATAAATAAAAGACTGTATAGCAAACAATAAAAAATTCATTCATTCATTCATGAGAAATGGGATATTTACACAGTTCCCCACTCCAAAATACTCATTAATGACAAAAAGGAAAATAGTAACTCTACAGTATAGAAGCCTGGAAGTCACTACTTTGATCAATCTGTTGACCAAAATGAACATCGTTAGTAATGGGGCAAACTGAAATCACATGCCACCTGACAGGATGCAATGAAAAGAACACAGCACTGCTACCAAAGACGTGTGATCTGAATCTCACCATGAAGAGATATGAAACAAACTCAGATTAGTGGCATTGTACAATATAACTGTCCTGTAATTCCAAAAGTCTCACGGCCATTGTTATCGACTGAATTGTATCCACTCAAAATCCGTATGAATTTTGGGTGGAAGCCCTAATCTGTAGTGTGACTGTATTTGGAGACAGGCTTTTAAGGAGGTAAATAAGGCTAACTGATATCTTAAGGATGGGACCCTAATCTCACAGGTCTGGTGCCCTGGTAAGAAGAGGTATTTCCCTCTCTTTGTCTCTTCATGTGTGTGCACAGAGGAACGGCCATGCGAGGACACAACGAGAAGTTAGCCATCTACAAGTCAGGGAGAGGGGTCTCACCAGAAGTCAACTCTGACATCACCCTGATCTTGGACCTCTAGGCTCCAGAGCTCTGAGAAAATACATTTATTTTGTTTAAGCGATCCAGTCTGTGGTATTTTGTATGGCAGTCCCAGGAGACTAAGACAGCATGAAAGCCAGGAAGATTTAAAAACTGGCATTGCCTTTCTAATATGTATACATGAATCTTCAGCAAAATAATTTTTTAAATTATATCTGCTATATTATTTGCCTCAAGTGTCTTCTTTATAAATTTTGTAAGGAACATGTGGTTAACTCCTCAAAATCCAGTTTCGTCCTTCCACCATTATGCAGCAGCAAAATGGTTGAGTAAATTATCCTGAGCTCCAGGAATGGTGTCTGGGTAGTAAAATGCAATCATTGCAATCACATCACTCTTTTTATGGACTGGTTTCTAACTTTCAGCTTAAACTACTCACAGCTTAGCAATCCCCTGGCACCAGAGTTGTATTTATTAACTAAATTGGCCAAAGTAAGGAAAACACTTGATCAAAGGTTGAGGGAATATCTCTTTATTCCACTGGACATGAATGAAGAAGTAGCCGTCATCCCAAAACTCCAAGTGGGACCAGCCTTAAAATGAAGCACATACTGTGTATACTAGAGCAGAGGAGTTGTAGGAACACAGGTCCTTGACGACATTGTTGAACCACTGAATTAACCAATTAACATTTATCCTAGTCTCCTAGTGATGTGAACTATTTTCACTAACGGTCTAAGTCTCTTTGACTTTTCTATGGCATACAGATGAAAGCATTTTAATTGATGCAGTAACCAATTAATTATTTTTCAACAATTACATAATGAATACCTACTATGACCCAGACACTCTACTACACACAGTGAACAAAGCAGAAAAAAAAGTCTTCCCCTAATAGAGCTTATTCTTTGTTTTGATTCTCCATCCTCTGTCTGCCTTATCTATTATTACTTTATGTGTTGCTTTAATCTTTCACATGCATTCTGGAAGACTTCACAAGTCTGTCCACTTCAGTGCCAAACTGATTTTCTGCACAACTAATTATGTTCTTTATTGGCTCCATTACAGATCTTCCTTTATCTCCTATGCTCTTACTTTCTCATAATCTTCTCCCCATGTGTATCCATTTTGTAACATCCATTTCTATTTCTTCCTTACCTATCAACAACGTAGCTCATATTTTCTATCCTTAGTTTTTCCAAATGAAGAGAATTTCATCTTTATACTACTAAGGATGTAGACAATGTCCTGAAATTTACTTTCTAAAGCATTTTCCACTGGAAGCATATTGTCATCCTTGTAACTTCAACTGTTTTCTATGATTTTTAACAACAAAAAAAATTAAATTCATAATTTCTTTCAGTTTTTAAGTTATATAAACTTCAATTGTTATATATAATACATGTTATACATAATATATAATCACTTTGCATACATTTCTGTGTAAAAAAATTATAAGCAACAAATTTTTCAATGAATAAAAGCATACTTTCTACTATCACGGAAAACAAAGTCTCAAAGAAGATAAGCCCACCCTTGTTTAAAAAATCATTATTCACTTTCCTGACATAAAGAAAAAAGGGCAAATGTAAAAACTTATGATTTCTCAGAGAATATATTAGGACCTATTGAAACTTTGAAAGAACATAATGACAGATGGGAATTGAATATTAACAGAATATGTCTGAGATATGCTGTCATTCTCTTTTGTGCCTGGAAAAATTATATTCCCTACTCCTCACTTACCACCAGAAAAAGCGCCAGATCTGAAAACCAAAGAGATCCTCCCTGATCATTTTAAACCCTAATAAAGACAGAATCAGAATATGGTAGGATAATTCATGGAGAGGATCAGCTACATATCATCTGTTATCACAATTCAATACATGTAACATTTGTACTATTACACTATTCTATGCTCTGCCTTTGTCCTCTAAACTTCTTCACTTACTATACTACAGAGCAACTATAGTTGTTAAAATGTAATCATTTCACTCCCCATTGTGTAATGAAAAAGAACATATAAGTTAGAGGGATCTGGCCTACTCTGGGTCCCAATATTTATTTTAGTATAACTTTTGAAAATTTGTCTTAATTATGAAATAAGGAGTGTTACAGAGTTGTATAATAAGAATCAATAGAAGTAAATCTGAAAATAAATTTGAAGATATGACTTTGAACCATAGAAATACACTAATAAGTGAGTATTACATATTAAAATTTACAGTGAAGGAGAATTATTTTAAGAATTTTTCTTGCTTTATTAATAAAATAAGATGAAATGTGTCCAGCATATTGATAATTGCATCATTTCACAAAGAGTCCCTAACTTGGATTTCTGCTCCCAGATACATTGTATTTTGTCCATGCTGAACTGAATTTTCCATCTGCTGACCTGCTCATCTAATTGATACAAATGATTTTAAATACGTTTGTTTCATTCCTTAATATTTGTGTTGCCTACATTTTTAGTATCAGTAAAGAACTGTATCATTTTCAATTACTTGCTCTCAGATCATTCATATCAAAAAGGCAGGACTAATTAGCTTAGAAGAGCTAGCTGTCCCTGAAACCACTGAGCAGAATCAGAAGAAGCCTCAGAGAAATTTCCCTGTCAGTGAGTTCCAACTTCTTATTAACATCTTTTGTGATCATGCTGTGACTTTGACAACCATCCCTGAGAAAACAGCTTTGCCAGTTTACATAAAGAACCAAAAGCAGAACTAGGAAATGGATGAAGCCCGGTGTGATCTGCTTTTCATTCTCTTTATACCAGTGAATGAGCAGTTACCCATTCCAAGCTGACCCTGTGTGACTTGCTGCAACATGAAGGGATCGCCACAGTGCTGTTATTTCTGGGAGCACTTAACTACAAACAGCTCTCTGGACAGAGCTATGAAAAATTATAAAATTATTTGTGGCCTTGTCATATATGACCTTTATTATGTTGAGATATGCCCCTTCTATGCTAATGTGTTTAGAATTTTTATCATAAATGAATGTTGAATTTTCTCATATGCTTTTCCTCCATCTATTGATGTGATCAGATGATTCTCTTTTTATTCTATTAATGTGATGGATCACATTGATTGATTTGTATATGTCAAACCATTCTTGCACCCCAGAGATAAATCTCACTTGCTCATAGTGAATGATTCTTCTAATGTGCTTCAGAATTCTGTTGGCTAGTATTTTAATGAGCATTTTTGCATCTATATTCATCAGGGATATTGGCCTCTAGTTTTCTTTATAAAAGGAGAACTTGTGATAATCTATAATTATAATGCATACATAGGTCCTACATATATCAGAATACATAGCTAACTATTACATTTGGTTAATTGCTCTGTAAACAAAATAGCACACATATGTTCTGTAATTTCTCTAAGTATGTTACATATTAGAAGAATCCAGTCAAGTTTATTCCACAACATAATTTTAACAATATAAAAAAAATTTTTAAGAAACCATAAAATAGAAAGTTTCTTAGGGTATAATAGAAATGACAGAATTCTCTAGAAAAGGGAAGATGCTACTAGGTGCAACTACTCTAAAATGTTTTGTTTTGTTTTCCACAAAATTCAAACTATAATACAATGGCACCATCTGTTGATGAAATAGCAGAATTGAAATCCTAAGATTACAAAAAACATTATATCCAATATTTCTCAGAATTATAAATCAAGGTATAAAACATACAGGATTGATCACTGATTAGATGACGTCTATAAGTGAGATGGTTAAGTGGTAACTGATTTGCTTACATCAATTGCTTCTTTGACTCGGGCATTCCATGGAATGGCACAGTATTTTCTTCAAGGGCTGATCATTGTTTGAACAAAAGAAGACCCAAAAGAAGACCAATACGCCAGTGAGTTGGATAGTCCCCAAGTGTCCTGGAAGAAGGTGTATGTGTGTTGGGGGTTGGGATTTGCTTTCAAAATTCTTGAGTTTTAAGGCATCAAATAGAAAGAGGATAACTTGAACTTGTGTGATGTCACTAGTTGAAACGGAGACTTTCAAATGGCTATCCCTTTAGTGAAAGTGTAGAATAAAAAGAAAATATGCCCACCACTCAAAATAAACAAACAAACAAAATGACAAGGAAGCTTGATTGTCTTGACACAGGATCTAGATGGATCGATAAAAAGTCAGATTTGAGAATTTGTGATGATGGGTTTTCCTCATCCAGGCTGAAGTTCTTATTTCTGCTATCTCTGTGGTCCAGGAATGTTTCAGCTCAAAAAACAACATAAAATTGGTCTATGGTTGCACAATACCCCAAATTCAAAATCTCCTTGAGGGACAAATACTCTAGATAATACAGCCATACAAGATTCCCACAAATAAAACTTAATTGAAAATAAGTCCATAATCCTAAATCACATAACTAACAAGGAAATATTTCATCATGAGACAGAAAAAAAACTATTACAAAAGTTCTGGAGAGATTGTCAGAACAATCAAAGATTTTGATTTGTATAAATACAAATAAAATAACAGATTTAAAATTCAATGTTACCTAAAAGCACAAAAGACAGAGGTTAAGCAGAGAATTAATAAACAGAAGACTTTATTTCACATGTCATATATAATACTGTAGCAAAAGATAAAGAAATGGAAAACATGAAAGTCAAATTGAGACACAGAAGACAGAATGACTAAACTCAACTAATGTCTGTTTAGTTTTCCAGAGTCAGACAATAACTGGAATGACTGAGAGAAAATATTAAAAATTAAATGGCTGAAATATTTCCCAAATTGCTGAAAGATATGAATTTCCAATTTGCAAATGTACAACACATACCAACTAGGACAAACAGAAATAAACCATACCTAATAACACAATAAAACAGCAGAAAACCAAAGATAAAGATGTGTTCTCAAATGCACAGACAGGACAGATTTCCTAAAAGTAAATGATAATTAGATAAACTAAAGACTTCTCAAAAGTAACAATAAACAATAAACAAACATTTACATGGCACTTACTATGAGCCAGCACTGTTTAGGGCCTTACAAAAGTTAACCTATTTAACTGACAAAATTTAAGCCTCATAATCTCATAACGTAGGTACAATTTTAAATTTTTATTTCACTGATAAGAATATTGAGGAACATTGAGGTAAAGCAATATTCTCAAAGTCACATGGCAAAGAACTTAAACTTGCATTACATAATTAAGTTATCACTTAAGGATAAGACATTTTTACAAACAAATATTTAGTAGACTCAAAAAGCTTCTTATTAGAAGAATTAAAAATATATATACTTTTGGAAGTAAGAAGTTAAATCTAAAAAGAAGGAATGGTAAACAAAGAAAGTGGTAACCATTTAAGTAAATCTCAACAAAGCTTAAGTATAAAAAAAAAATTTAGAAATTACCTAAACAAGGGAAAACTAAACTTTGGACACTACCATTATTTATTCTAATTCAGTTCATTACTTATAGATAAAGGGATGATTTTCCAGATATGTAACAATTCCAAATGTGTAGACACCTAATATGTAATATAGAAATGTGTAAAGCAATGCTTGGCACAAGACACATATCAACAAATTCATCTTAACCATGAGATATTTAGCATTTTCCTCTCTAAATCACTGGTGAACTAGATTTTTTTTTAAGTTTTTAACTTTGTGGATGAATAAAACAATGAATTAACCTCCTTATTTACTAGTAATACATGGAACCTTGTACCAAAAAATTAGAGTAAATATTCTTCTCAATCATGCATAAAACTTTTTTAAAAATTGACTATGACCTAAGCCTAAATGCAAGTCTCACCAAATATCAAAGTTCAGGATCACAAAATGTTTCTGTTGAACAAAATATAATTAAACTAGAAATTAATGATATATTCCTCTAAGAAATATTTGAAGACTTAAAATTTATTTGTAAATAACTAATGAGTGAAGGAAGAAAAACTCATGGGAATCATAAAATATTTGAACTGAGTGATAATTACAAAAATACCGTCTAGCAAAACTTGTGTAGTTCTTAGATAGTGATTTTGTAGCACTAAATGCTACATTAAAAAGCATTAAAAAGGATTGAAAAATAATGAACTAACCATTCGTTCAACTCAAGAAGGGAAAAGAACAGCAAATAAGCAGAACATGATCATTTTGTGGCTCTGAATCAATTAATTGACTCCTACAAAGATTTTCAATGGATGATAAACCATTAGATAAAAAGTTGACAGAAAACGGAATTGACACAAAGCTAAAATAGATTCCACAGATTATCTGCTGGTGACACTTTCCATCGGTGATCAATGTTAACGCTATTCATAATTAGACACCCAGGCCTTTGATGTGATGCAATGAGAAACACATAGCATTGTTCTTAAAGTTTTCTTGCAAAGAAGTGTTTTGGCATCTAATTAATTTATTCAAAATTAATCAAATAAAATGTTTACACCTAGACTTCCAATTAAAAGGAAATGCCAAAATGGACAGTAAGGAACAAGTCAAACAATCCCCACAAGGAAATAATTATACTCACTAAAAAAAAAAATTAGATGTTCTAAAGGAAAATTGATCCTGTCTCTTCAAAAAATTAATATCATAAAAAAAAGAGAGGGGGAGGAATGTTCTACATTAAAATATTCTTTAGAGAAATGCCATATATTGTCATTGATTGGATCATGGTCTGAAGAAACTAGTTTTAAAAAGCATTGTCTCAACTAAATGGAAACATCTAGATAATATGAAATAATATCATTTTAGGGAATTATTATTAATTCTGCTAGATGTGATAATGCTATTTGTGGTTATGTAGAAAAGTCTTTTAATTTTAGAGATGCATTCTAAAATAATTACAGGTATCTTGTTATGTTATCTGTAAATTATATTTAAAAATTTATCAAAAATAGATGAAACAAGTTATTTAATTGTTAAATCTAGGAGGGAAGCATTTATAATTTTCTTCTTTTTTTGTATGTTTAAATTTTTTTATAATAATATTTCAAAGATAAAAACCAAAGGAAATAGAAGCAGTCTTATGGCTCTGCTATTGTGTGCTTTAGAAGGTGCTAACACAAAACAGACCTCTGCCTGTGTCGGCCCCAGTCTCACCTGAGGATGCTTCCTAATGTTGTAAAATGTATGGCACCAAACGATTCAGGAGCAGAGGTCATTCATCCTTCAGCAAGTGTGACATTCTGCCTAAACAGAAGCCCTGCTAGCGATCCTGACACTAATTGAACCAGGAAGTTGATGGTCATACACCTTTTCCTCCTCTGGTTTTAAATACAGCATTCCAATATCAACTTTGAGTCAAGCAAACCTGGACAGCTCCTACTGAAGATAACCAAGAAAGCCGGGGAGACAGTCTGGGATAAAATTAAAAGCAGTTTCAACTCATGGAAGGAACTTTCCTACCCAGTGTTACCAGTGCTGACTTAGTTTAAAAATGGCAGAATGTTCTTTTCCGTCTGTCCCGTTCCGTCCAGTTTCTGAATTTTACCCCCAAAGAAATTGCCATTCTTCTTCCAGAATACAGAAGAATTGGATATTAGATTAGCAAAACTTAAGCAGCTCAATTCCATGTTCACTTATCAGAGTCTCATCCTACTCAAAGGGGATTCAATAAATGTTGTGAGGGGTCATAAACAGGCAAGCTCTACAAGAAAGCATAAGTAACAGTGAGAGAGAAATGCCTTGAGCACTAAAGGCAAACTGTGCTATGGAAATTCAGGGAAAAGGTGCTATCTATAGAAGAAAACATGAGGGAAGCTATGAGTAATGGTAGTTTTGTTTTCACCTTATTAATCCTTTCATTTCTTTCTCTTGCTTTGCTGACTAGGATCTCCTTTTTCTGTTGAATAGACATGATGATTGTGGGCATCCATAAGTTGTTGCCAATCTAAAGGGGAAAATTTTCTAGTTTCTCCACTAAGTATGATGTCGCCAAAGCCTTTTTAAATTCTTGGTGCCTGTAATCGATGCTATTAGTCTCCACCCAGGTTCTTCCCATTGAACCAGTCAGTGTAGCCATCCCTCAGCTACTGGAAATTATTGACAAAGTTTACAGCTGCCCCTTTCTACAAAGAATGACCTTTAACCAAACTGGAGCCACTGGGCAGCCCATGTCTAATCAATGATAGACATAGACTTACAAAAACTGACCACTTTGTAAATAGCAATGAGGCATTGAAGAAAATGGCAAGTTCATAGTCATTAACCAGCAATCTAAGACACAGTGTAAGAGTCAAAAAGTCTCCCAGGCAGCATTTAAAAAAAAACAAAAAAAAACACTCATTTCCTGCAGTGAGGGAACAAACAAAGCTGAAGGCCAGATACAGAATTTGTGAGAGTACTGGAACTTCAAAGAAGGCCAAATTCTCCTTCCCTAGTCCAGGGCCCTGATAATGAAGAAGTGGGATTTGGAGATTTGGGACAGGGGTACCTAACCTCAGTTTCTCAATACGTGTGCCTGTCTGCAGACAGCTTTGGTGTCCTCACATAATGGCAGCTGGCTTCCCACAAAGTGGAAGCTCTAAGAGATTACATGGATATGCAATACCTTTCATAACTGAGTTTTGAAAACCACATACCATTAATTCCACAATATTGTGTTGGTCACAGATTTCAACTCCATTCAGTGTGGGTGGGAACTACTCAATGCCAGGGGTCACTGGTTGCCATCTTGGAGGCTGGCTCCCACAGACCACCCTTTGGCCTCAAATAATCCAAGTCTTTCCTACCTGTAACATCTATTTATTCCCTGCCTACAGGCCTTGAGCATCTCATATTATTACAGCGTCAGTTTGAACTCCATAAACCTTATCATCTAAATTAAGTACAAGTGTGTATGAGCTTCCTTGAGTGTAGTTTCTGAAGACTTGTGAACTGAGACAAGTTGTCTGGTCCACACACCCATCACAATGGTAAGGGAGGGATAGAATAACCACAATAATCTCATCCAAAACTGGTAAAAGAGGAGGTATACAGGAGCTTTGGGCCCCTAGCATTTCTGAAACCTAGAAGGACACATGGGACATATGTTGATAGTTTCTCAATTAGGACTTGAGTCCCAGGGATGATTCACTGTAGTTCTGGGTCTGCCCTCTGAGCTCTTGGCTCTTTTAGTCATCCTTCCTTTTATTATGAAAAGTATTGCTAGGACTTCCAAGATAATGTTGAATAGGAGTGGTGATAATGGGCAGCCTTGTCTTGTCCCCGATTTTAGTGGGGAGCTTTTGAGTTTTTCACCACTGAGTACTATGCTGGCTGTAGGTTTGTCATATATAGCTTTTATTATGTTGAGGTACGTTCCCTCTATACTCTGGTGAGAGTTTTCATCATAAATGGGTGTCGAATTTTATCAAATGCTTTTTATGCATCTATTGAGATGATCATGTGGTTTTTGTCCTTTCTCTTGTTGGTGTAACGCATTACATTGATTGATTTGTGTACATTGAAACATCCTTGTGTCCCTGGGATGAGCCCCACTTGATCATGGTGTATAATCTTTTTTATGTGCTGTTGGATTCTGCTTGCTAACATTTTGTTGAGGATTTTTGCATTTATGTTCATTAGTGATATTGGTCTGTAATTTTCTGTTTTGGTGGTGTCTTTGTCTGGTTTTGGTATCAGGGTGATGGTGGCTTCATAGAATGAGTTTGGGAGTATTCCCTCCTTTTCAGTCTCCTGGAAGAGTTTGAGAAGGACTGGTATGGGTTCTTCTTTGTATGTTTGGTAGAATTCCCCGGTGAAGCCATCCAGTCCTAAACTTTTATTTGTAGGGAGGTTTTTTATTGCTAATTTGATTTTATTTCTAGTGATAGGTTTCTTCAAGTGGTCAGTTTCTTCTTGATTCAGTCTTGGTGGACTATGTGTTTCCAGAAATTTGTCCATTTCTTCTAGGTTATACATTTTGTTTCCATATAGTTGTTCATAGTATTCTCATATGATATTCAGTATTTCGGTGATATTGGTTGTTATTTCTCCATTTTCCTTTCTTACTTTGTTTACTTGTGCTCTCTCTTTTCTCTGCTTTGTGAGATAAGTGTCTATCAGCAGATGAATGAATAAAGAAGATGTGGTGTATATACAATGGCATACTACTCAGCCACAAAGAAAGAATAAAATTCTGCCCTTTGTAGCAACATGGATGGACCTGGAGAATACTATGCTTAGTGAAATAAGTCAGAGTAAGACAAATACTGTATGGTACCATTTATACGTGGAATCTAAAAAACACTACAAATAAACATATAAAGCAAAACAGAAACAGACCCACAGATGTAGAAAACAAACTAGTGGTTACCAGTGGTGGGGAGGGGCAAGATAGAGGTGGAGGATTAAGAGACACAAACTACTACATACAAAAATAAATAAGCAACAAGGATATATTGCACAGCACAGGGAATTATAGCCATTCTTTTGTAGTAACTTTAAATGGAGAAAAATCTATAAAAATACTGAGTCACTATGTCATACACCTGAAACTAATATAATATATTGTAAATCAACTAAAATTCAATAAAAAATGGAAATTAAAAAAAGTATCTCATGTTTACAGCTGGGTAGTTTTCTCAGCTTTCTTCCTATATAAATCTAAGAATTCAAACTCCAATTTTTATTTTTATTGCCTCTGATCCTTGCAGTCCTAATTGGTGCTGTTTCCACAAGTACAACTATTTTTAAAACTTTGTGGGTCTCCTGTGAATCTTATCAGAGTTTAATATATTAGAAAATAGCCACGCCATGGGTGTCCGTGGATAAGTATTTTTCTAATTGGACTTCCCAGCGAAGCTGCTGAAGTATAATACGCTTTAGACTTTTAGAAGCCCTTCTGTTTAAAGTAGAAGTTCTATGAGACATATTCTTTAATCCTTTAGAGGGTGTTTTGCCTGATTGATTTCTCTCAGGATTTTACAGTCATAGTCTTCTTTTCACCTTTAGACCATTTCTTTCCTGACCTTTCCTTGTATTTAATATTTGCCTGGAAGCCATTTCTTAACTTTTACATCATTTGTCCTATGGAAAGCCCAGGAATTCTCCAAACCAGAAAATCCTAGATCTTTTATGCTTAGCAGTTATTTCTGGAGCATCTCTCTCTCCTCTTTCATTTTACTCCAGGCGACAAGCAGCAGCCAGCTGGCACATTCAACACTGTGCCTGGAAATTTTCTCAGCTAGCTCACCACTTCACTCAGGGAAATGTCTACTTTCCACATTACTGCAGGAGACAGCATCCCACCCAGGGATCCCTTTCTGTGTAGTTTCCAGTATTTTTCTCACTTTCCTTTTCTCACTTTCCCTTCTCACTTTCTTTTTTTTTTTTTTTTTTTTTTCATTTTCCTCACTGTTCATCTCCTTGGAACCATCGGGATTCCAATAAGAGTCTCTTTGCTGCCATTTAGGCTCTCACTAACATTCCTTTGACAGGCCTACTTTTTACCCATTGCTTAGTCTGAAGGCAATTCCTACATTTTTTAGATTTTTGTTAGAGTAGCACCACACTCCTGGTACCAAAACTTGTAAGAATTATCTATCACTACATAACTTTACCTTCAAATTTAGTGATTAGAATACAAATAATCGTGTATTACCTCTTTGTTTTTTAGGCAAGAATTTGGGTGCAGCTTGGCTGGGCAGTTCTGGCTGAGGGTTTCTCTTGAGGTTCAGTCAGATGTCAGCTGGAACTCCAGTGATCTGGAGGCAGGTATTGGACTGAGGCATCCACTTCAGGATGGATTGCTCATATGGCTACAAGTCAATGCTGGCAGTTGGAGGAAGGTTTCATTTCTTCTCTAGGGGGCCTCTCCACTGGACTACCACCCTGCTCAGGACATATTAGCTGGCTTCTCCCTGAGGGAGTGATCCTAAAGAACCAAAGCAGAAACTGAAATACCTTTTATGACTTAACTTCAGAAATCACACAATGTTGCCTCTGCAGTACCTTATTGGTCACACAGCTTAGCCCTATTCATGGTTGGAAGGGATCACATAGGGTCATGGGCAGGCATCTTTGAGGCTGGCCACCACAGACATACTTCACATTCATCAGACTTTCCATACTTGGATTTTTATTTACTGAATAAGACTAGGAAGTAGGAACAGTCAAGTGGAAGCCCCTGAGACAGCCCCCTCCAGCTGTGACAAAACGTCAAATATAATATTACATCCTTGGGGAAATGTCAAAGAGTAGTTCCACACTAAAAGACATAAAGGATGCTGGGGTAACGATTCCCAGCATATTCCTGATTGAATTCACCAGTCTGGTCCTTCCTTCCCCAAGCTGGATGGGTAAAGGTAGATATCAGGAGATTACTGCAAACTTAGCTAACGTGCAGCCCTCGCTGCAGCTCTGTGCAGACGGTGGCATCTTCACTGCAGCTGACTAATATAACTTTGGGTATGTGGAATATGGCTATGACGTCATACATGTGTCTCTTCAATGCCTATCTGGAAGTAGGATCAGAGATAGCGCACATTCACATAGGATGGATATCTGGCCCCCAAAACTGTATTAATTTTGCTGCTCTCTGTTGCTACACAGCCTCGAGAGATTGGGACTATTCCACAGAAGAAATGCCACAGACGATCACATGGGTACAGTATGTTGACGGTGTATGATCTATCATCGCATAACAAAGGACGCACAAACATAGTGACTTAAAGTAACAATATTATCTCACATAGTTTCTCTTGGTCAGGAATTTGGGAGCAACTTGGCTCTGAAGTTTTAGCTCAAGGTCCCTGATGAGTTTATAGTCAAGGTGTTGGTCAGGACGGCAGTCCTCTGATGTCTTGACTGGCGGTAGAGGCCCTACTTTCACATAGGTTCGCACACATGACTGGTGAGTAGGTGCTGGCTCTAGAGAAAACACCTCAGTTCCTCATTATGTGGATCTCTCTTTAGGGCTACTTAGGTTTCTTCATAACAGAGTAGCTGGCAACTCCTAAGACAGCAAGGAAGGCGCTTTCATGGCCTTCCCTTGGGAATGATATTTCTACTCAGTGTGAAAGGAAATACACAAATGCAGGAGTCACAGGAGGAGAGAATCACTGGTGACATTCTTGGAGGCTGGCTACTACACATGACATCATGTTAACCGGACCCGATAAGTAAGAAGTGGCAAGTCCTTGGGATGCCTAAAGAGGATAAGAGATCAACTCCACAAAGATTCAGGGACCTACCAAATCAGGGATATTTTAATGGGTTCCATTGTCTGGGTGATTCAGGACATCCCTTCAAAATAAAGGACAAGTTATTGTACCTTGTACCTCCTGCCACTAAGAAAGAAGAACAATGCTAAGCAGCCTGCTTTATGCTTCAGAGGCAGTATGTTCCATACTTGAGCACAATGTTCAATTTCATACATCATGTAAGACAGAAGTTTTGAGTGGAGCCTAGAGCAAGAAGATTACTTGTTGCAAGGTCAGGCTATAGTAAAAGGAACCCTACCCCTTCCTCCATCTAATCTTACAGACCTTGTAGTTCCCAAGATACCTGTGGGAAAGAAAAAAGCTGGGTGAGCCCCTAACAAGCCCCAGTGGGAAAGCTGCAGCACAGAACAAAGGCCACTTCCTCACTTGTCCCCAGCCTCAGAGTTCTCCTTGCAGCTTTGCCAACTGTCAATGTGTCTTCATACTTGCTATTTCGTCTGCCTGAAATACTCTTTCATCACATATCTTGGCTCACTGTTACATGTCTCTGCTTACATACCACTCTATCATGAGTCAAGGGTGAACTCCATTTAATACTGCAATCCCCCATTCCTCACCCAGCACTCTTTCTTTCCCTGCTTTATTTTTCTCTAGAGGATTTAATGTAACACACGATATACTTCATGTATCTGGGTTTTTTGTATGTGATTCACACTAGAATGTAAATTCGATCAGGGTAAGGTTATTTGTCAAATGTTTTAAACTGCTGGATCCCCAATATGTATAGAACAGTTTCAGCACAGAACAGACACTCAATAAATATTTATTGGATGAATGATTCCAAATTTTAATTGCCTAATGAACATCTTCATCTCAACACTTCCAAGACACTGATCATTCATTATCCCTCATCCCCTGTAGTAGGCAGAAGAATGCACTCCTCCAAAGGTGTCCATGTCCTAATCCCTGCAGTCTGTGAATACAACTTGTGCAGATTAGGGAACTGAGCTGCAGACAAAACTAAGATTGATAATTAGCTGACCTTAAGATAAGGAAATTATCCCACAGTAGTTGGATGGGCTCAATGGAATCACAAGAGTCCTTAGAAGTGGAAGAGGAACAAGAGGAGGAGCTCAGAGTGATGTGATGTTAGAAGGACTCAACCGGGCTTCGCTAGCTCTAAAGATGGACGAATGCAGTGACAAACCATGCAATGCAGGCAGCCTCTGGAAGGTGGAGGAAGCAAGGAAATGAACCCTTTCCCAAACCTGCAGAAAGGAGAACAGTGCTGCTAATGCCTTGACTTTAATCTGGTGAGAACCACATCAGACTTCTGACCTGCAGAACTAAGGTAATGCATGTGTGTTGTTTAAGCTACTGGATTTTGTGGTAAATTGTTACAACGGCAGAGGAAAACTAATACATCTCCTCCTTATTCTCTTCAGATCTTCCTTTTCTCCCATACCCTTTTTGTTACCAGGAATACAGTTTAATTTAGGGGTCATAGCTTCCTTTAAGGAGCAAGTTAGCCCCCTCCCTCAACTCCCATTTTCACATACTGACTTCAGTAAACATCAGCCTTCAGAAGTCAAATTCCTACTCATCTTTTCCTATTTCCACACCTGGAACCAAACAAGCCCATAGCTTTAATCCCCTTTTGTGTTTCTGTTGTTTCTGGTCAACAGAAATGCTAATCTTGCATTCAAGCATGCTTACATTTTATTAATTTTTAAATATCACTTTCTTTTCTTAGTAAGTCACCAGGTTTTACCCATGCTGTTTCTAAAATGTCCACAGAATTTGCCCATCAGTGAAATCACTGCAGCGAGTTTAGTACAAGCGCTAGGCATCTCTTCATGGATGACTGCAGTAACGTCTGAACTGGTTTGGCTATTTCAGACTGTCTCATCTTAAACCATTGGCCTCGCTGCATTCTTCCTGTGATCGTTATAAATTAGAAAGATGATGTTAATCACTCCCCTGTTCAAAAATCTTACCTAGCTCCTGTTATATTCGGAATAATGTTTGTAGTGTTAAGAACCAAGTAGTAGTAAGGCCATGGACTCTGGAATCAAATCGTCTCCATTCTGAACCTTGTTTCAGCAGAGATTCTGGGTCAGAAAAAGCTAGGTTTGCGTATTAATTTTTCCATTTAATGCCTGATTCAGGGTAAAGTCTTCATCCTTCTAGGAGATCACTGTAGTTCACAGAGTCGTGAGAATTCTATACTGTAGTACACATAGGGAGCTTAGTACTGGCAATATGTGATCAATCAATATTAGCTTCTATAATTATGTAAGCCCAGTATTCAACGTTCTTAAGATTTGCACTCTCAATGTTATTCTATTCAGGCTGCCCTAGCAAACTGCCAGAGATTGGGAGGTCCAAACACTAGAAATTAATTTTCTTGCAGTTCTGGAAGCTGCAAGTACAAGATCAAGGTGCCATTAGGGTTGGTTAATGGTAAAGCCTCCCTTCTTGGCTCATAGAATGCCAACTTCTCTCTGTGTCCCCACAATGCATTTTATCTGTGTACAGGGAGGGGGGGGGGAGAGAGAGAGAGATCTGGTGTCTCTTCCTCTTCTTATTAGGATGACATTTCTATTGGAGTAGGGCCCCATTTTTATGGCCTCATTTAATCCAAATTACCTTTTAAAGGCACTATCTCCAAATACAGTCACAGAGTTCAGGCTTCCATGTATGGATTCAGAAGAGACACAATGCAGTCTATTGCACCTTCCTTAACCTGTCATTCTTTACTCCCCTCTCCCTAGTGACACAGATGGTAGGCTCTCTCACAATATGCACAACCTAAACACACACCTTCCCTTTCTTCTCTAATCAAAATTCGATCCCGTTCAGACTTCTCTGATGTTTCCTTCAGCTCAAATGCAGCAATAACTCATCTTCCACCTTTGCTCCTACAGTTATTTGTTCAAATCATTAATATTGCTAACATAAGAACAGTATTTTTCAATTTGCATATTTCTTTTACATAAAATGTTCTCTGTTAAACCCCATAATCATTGCATGATGTGGTTATTATTAATAAGCTTGTTTTGTGTATGCGGAAGCTGAAGCTTAAAGAGGTTGCTTATTTATCACACTGAAATTGAGAACATTAAAAAAAAGTGCTTGTTTATAGATAATGGTACCATTCACTGATTATGAACCCCATTGAAAAGGGAACAGGTTTATGGGAAAAGGTGTTTGATTTGGCACACATTGAGCTTGAAGTGCCTGTAACACATTCAAGTGTGTGAATATTATATACTCATTTAATATAGTTATTCTTGGATTAATATGCAAGTTTGGCTTTGACTTTACTTCATAATGTTAGCGCAAGTAAGTGGTAAGTGGCAAATTACTAACCTCTTGTATTAGTGAAGAATACTACTAAATTATTTGTTTACTTTTTATACTTGCCCAACATTTTCTTCTCACTCCTTCCATATATTTTAACTGCTAAACAGCCAATTTTTAAAATCATGGAATTAGGCAGGATCTGAAGTCGATGGATATTAGGGGATTATCTAAATTTAGTCCTCTCAGTTTACAGATGAAGAAAGCACAGTAGAGCAAGTTAAACGACTCATTCAAGGTCACATACCCAAGTAAAAACAAACATTCAGATTTTCTAATTCCAATCGAGTCTATTCCATTATACCAGTGATTCTGCAAACAGTATTCTGCAAAACATAAACTGTGTGAGAAGTTCAGTGAGTTAAATGATTCAAATGTGACTTCCAACCCTGAATATAATCCTGTCTCTTTTAAAATTTTATTTAACTCAGCACTTAATGACAGAAGCCCTTTTCCACCATGTATTAATGCTTGTAGGAAATGCTTTTGGAAATGATACAGTATTCCATACTTGAGTATGACAATGGTGGATTTAAAAGATATCTGGTATGCTTGGTAGGAAAATCATCCTGCTGTGATGAAGTTAGAATGATGCAAAGGAAAGAGTACCATTTATCTCATAGATTTATACTGTTATTGGAAGGCACAGGGCATATAAATGAAATAGTTTTATTAATAAATGAGTAGGCACATTGTCTTAGCCATGTGCCTAGACCGTATTAATCTTATTGTAAGGATGGGTTTTTGAAGACTGATTTCTCCTAAAAAAGTGATGATGCAAATACACTCACCTAGGAGTTGAGGACTAGAATTGTTGGAGAATTGTTCTTTTCATGGTATGCTAGTAACCCGGTAATGAGGCTCTTGTGCTTTTAGTTGACAGAGATATTCGGGGAAAGACAAGAAAATAAGCACAGAGTTAGAGTTTGATAATGAATAATTAATTCTGCTTTTGTGAAGTAGTAAGGATGGCTAAAGAGAATTATTATGGAAATCTAAGCCCAGTTTTATTGAAGTGCCATGACGTGAATTTGAAAGAAATACTACAGGAACAGAAGTTTCTGATATTTTAAGACTCTCTTTTAGGACTAAAGAGAATTTATACAAGCTCTGTGCATATTAATGGGATACATCAATTTATTCAGAACCATAGATGGTCTTAAGAAAAAAAATAATACTATGCTAAAATATGCAGCAAGATAAATACTTCAAAGAAAATTCACATAATTTTCAAGTCATTATAATAAAAGAGAAAGGCTTTATTGTCCTGTACCAGATACATATGCAACAAACTTGACTGTTTTCAATTTTTCTATATAATTAATGAATAAGAAAAATTTAAATGAATATTAATTTGTATTTCTACTGTAGCTTAAGCAAGTTCACAACTTAAATGTAAGTAATGAATAATTAAGCAACATAAATAATTTAACGTTAATTTAATATTCCTTGTCAAAAATATGTCCTGCTAATTAAAGAAGCTTAAAACATTGCAAATAAAGAATATAGCCTAAAGGCCGAAAGGACATACATATCAATGTCTACCCACAATTCTGCCAGCTTCACTGTAGCTAGAAAGTAATAAAAATCACAGATCAAGACATATTTCGTTTTTAAAAATACACTTTGAAGGTATGGCTTTTTCTTTCTATCTATAGACAGTTAATCACATCTGTAACTACTACCTATATATTAATAGAAAGAAAACAAATGTGGCAAATACCTCTGAACTGAGTTCTGCCACTTACAGGATCCATGAACATTGACCCTTCTATGTCTTTCAGGAAGTAAAATAATTATGCAAATTGTAAATCACCATGCAAATATTAGGTATTTAGTTGTACCACTCAATAGTATTTTCCCTGATCCCTCACTTGCTGCAAGATAATGAAATCTTAAGTTCCAGTAAAGGCAAGTTACATTCTGTCAACTAATACTTATTGAGATCCAGTAATATATATTTAAGGCTCCCTATTACATACTATGAATAAAACATGTCATTGGCATCCATAGATGTATATTCCATGAGAAGAGTAAATAATCCTTTGCAAATACAAATGGCAATAATTGTCATAAGCAAGTTGCAGATAAGGTACTAAGAAATTTCAGAGGCTAAAATTTTTCTTTTAGATTGTAATGACTGGAAAAAGCTTTATTACAAAGTGGCATTTATACCATGGGTATAATGAAGAATGGGTAAGAACTGGTTTGAAAAAAATAGGATAAAGAATATTCCAAAGGGAATGACAATTCGGAGGAAGGCTGTGATAACGGTTCGGGCACTTTGAACAATTCCTTTTAACTGCAGCAAAGGTTGCTTAAGTTAGAAATGAAGTATAAATTTGCAAACCATCTTATTTGCTGCCTAAAAGAAATCATCAGATTTCACCTTTTCATTTTAAATTCAAAGGTTAGCCAGAATAAGTTCTTTTGAAGCAGCGAATATAGAAGTTTTCACCCAAATTAAATTTAACCGAATG
Organism: Camelus dromedarius; assembly: GCF_036321535.1. Classification (NCBI taxonomy): domain Eukaryota; kingdom Metazoa; phylum Chordata; class Mammalia; order Artiodactyla; family Camelidae; genus Camelus; species Camelus dromedarius. The sequence goes on from NC_087461.1 coordinate 16,246,202, forward strand.
CTTGTCAACGATTAAAACTTGGTCTTTATTCCAGGTGTTGCCCATACACCCTATAGTCTCAAAAACTGTAGATGAAACGGCTCTACCATTTACAAACAGGCCGCTTTGAATCCGTTTTCCTATAAACAGCTCTGTAATTCTGCATTACAGCTGGCAGAGGCATTTCTAACGCACAGTATGCCACATTCCTCGGTGATGTTAATCGTTGACTCGATTTTACATGATTGATCACGAGGCTGACAGCCTCCAATTTATCGGCAGCTCTCAACACAGACAGGGATGTTTCCTCACCGAGACTCAACCATCGCCTTAAAGCTGTCCTTTAGCGTAACTAGTATGACTAATTTTAAGGTATAGGCTAGGCCACGTTCTGGGCCCCCAGAGCCTCCAGCTAAGCCCAGAGCAGTGCGGAGAGGACGCAGGTATTCCAGGATGGGAGCGATACGCCAACGCCCATGGGGCGCGATGCTCCCGCCAACACCAACGCCGCCGCCGCACCGAAGGGGTGAGGACTGGGCTCGGAAAGGCCGGGGGCGTCCCCAGCCGTCCGCGGCAGTTCCCGCCCCCCAGTTCCGCTTTCGGGGAGGCGGCTCCGGGCCCTCCGGCTGTGGGGGCGGCGGCGTAAGAGGAGCCGGAAGTAGCCGCAGTCCTTCCGGTAGGGGAAACTGCTTGCTGCCGCTCCGACCCGGCTTGACAGGCGCGGTCCCTGCAAGTAGGTCTCTTTCCTTTGGCCTTCCGCCCGTCCGCCCTCGCAGCTCGTCGGCCGCTGCCGTCCCGCCACGCCTGTCTCCGAGCCCGCCCTTCCCCCATGTGCCGGGGCAGGAGTCCTGAAAGCCGAGACCCGCTCGCCGGTACCCCATCATGTCCGAACTGACCAGAGAGCTGATGGAGCTGGTGTGGGGCACCAAAAGCAGCCCCGGTCTCTCCGACACCATCTTCTGCCGCTGGACGCAAGGTACCCTGGCAGGACTGCCCTTTCCTGCCGCCGCTTCCTTTGGCCCCGCGGGAAGGCGACCCGTGACGCCGCGGGCGCCGACCCCCTCGCGCGCCCGGCACTCGGCCCCAGTCCCCTAGCTCAGCGCTGAAACTGGACTTCCTAGAAACGCCCTGCCGGGCCTTGGGCTAGAGGCTGAGTGCCGAATGGCTGCAGCTGTCCGCTGGAGACCGGGAGCGCCTGTGCCGCTCCCTCCCTGGGCTGCCTCTCGGCCGGAGAGGCGAGGGCCGGCTGTCGGGCTGCAGGGTGTGACACCGCAGGTGTGCCCTGCGCCGCGGTGCCAGCTTCTCAAGAAGTGCTCTGGCCGCCAGAATCTTTATCCCCTAACAAGGCTTCGTGTTATGGGCGTTTGGTCTAATTTCGGAGCGAGCAAAGTCCACACGGAAGTGGCCGTGGCTAATTCCAGAAAGCGATTTTGTTGTTTGTGTTTTAATTAGCTGGTTAGGCGTGGTGCGTGGTTAGGCGTGGTGCTCGATGCATAAATCAGATGTTGCTGCTGCAAAGTGTTCTCTTGACCCGAAGTGTCCCCGGTTTTGAGGTGGTTTGCTATCTGTTACAGTTAAAGGGAATATGGATCATAGAACTTTCTGTGCCGATCTAATTACCCAGACAGGATTTTGAGTTATATAAGAAGTTTTATTAATAATGCGAATAATGGTGAAGTGAAAAATACCATTTATGGAATCCCAGCGCCTCCTAGGCTCTGCCCTGGGCACTTTATGCTACTAGTCAACTCAAACTCTTAAGTTTTAATATTAAAACACAATAGACACATTACTTAAGGTGACTTAAAGACTGTGGTGAGGTTAAGTGAAGTTAAGAGCATTGTCTCTGGAATCAGAAGGATGGGTAATATATGTATGTAAAACATCACAAGCCAATAAATAATAGCTATTTAATACTATTATTAAAACATTTATTTAGAAATACTTGTTCTGAAAGGATTTGGGAGAAATTTAGCATAGTAAATCTGAGTCCCTTGCTTCATAACAAAAATTCAGGGTTTAAGTAATCCCTTCCTCCTTCTCAGATACTTCTCTTTTAAGAGCTGGTAAAATCAGAATGGTAATATATTACAGTTAGGTTATTTAGTCCATTACCCTTGTTTTGAGGATGAGCGAAATGAGTTCTGAAGGCTAAACAACCAGCCCAAAGTTGCACAGATTGATAGAAGTGGAAGTGAATTCCAGCTCTCCCACCTCCTAATATAGCTCTGTTTTTGTTATTTTCCTTTGTGTTTCTACATGTCTATGACATGTAATTAGTTTGGTTCTTTTTACACATTTAATTATGTCGCTTAACTAATATTTTCTGATATCTTGGACATCCCCATTTGCATGTTTTATTTTAAAACTTGATTGCCAGTTTGTCTCACTTATCCTAGTAGTGAACAGCCCAAAAGTACACAAGACTGTGAGTGTTGAGATAAGTTTTACTTCCTGTTGATTAACTAATAATACAATACAGAATCAGGTGATATTCAGCTTCATTTATGTTAATACTGTGATGCAGATCCAAGAATTCAGAGAGGCAGTTCTAATAATGGTTAACAGCAGACTTTGGAATGGGCATACCTGGGTTCTAGGTTCATATTTTTTAACTTACTTTTAAGCCTCAGTTTCCATCTCTGTAAAGTGCAGATACTAGTAGTGCCAGTTTTATGGGGTTGTTGTGAGGATTAAAGGCAAGTAAATACATCTAGGCACTTAGCACAATATCTGACATATAGTAGACACTTAGAAAATGGTAGCTTAATTTAAAGTGTTTAATTTTAGACGAAGCCAGAGATCACTCTCTGGCTGTGCCCTGACAGTACAAGAAATTACTGTATCTTTGATGGCTAATCACTAAAGTAGAACTTCGTAATGACATTAGAATGCACTGCCACCTTTTATTTGTACAGAAGTTCCTTAACAAGATATGTTCAGTCAATACCATTTCAAAATAAAGGATTATTTATTGACTCATTTCTGTTTTGCTCTTCAGAGAGTGTAGTTGTATGGTGGCTATGCAATTCCTCAAGGTGTTACATTGATCACGATTTTAAGGCAACCAAATAGTATTCTTAAGTTCCCATCTCTGAATCAGAGGGATGTTGTTACCGGTTTTGCTATGTTAACTTTGTATTCATTTATTCGTTCTTAGAGGCAGAAAACACTGCTGAAGATTACCGTGGCAGTGACCTGGGATTGTGGGAACAGGCACAAGCTACTGCTTTTCTGCGCTTGCCTTATCGCAGTCCTAATGTGACATCAGCTTTGGCTTTATTTCATCATCTATAACTGTGCTTTGAATTGACATCTGTAATCTCATTGCTCTTTTGGAAGCAAGGTATAGGTGGATTGTGTTTGGGGTAAATATTTATAGAATTATGTCCAGGAATATGCTATTTATGAAACTTTATTGATTGGTCATGTTAAATTCCTTCGATATATTAAACCGCTGTAGGAGTTGTTTTTTTGTTTCCCCCGTGTTAACTGATTTGACCGTTTTAGATAATTCTCTTCTGCAAATACTTTTTCTTTGAAAAAGAAAGGAAAGTTTTGGTTTGGGCTGGTTTTTGTTGTTGTTGTTGTTTAGTTTAGTTTAGTTTTCTGGATCATTTTTATTTTAAAGGCAATAAGTCACATAATTTAAAGATTTGAAATTGTTTTGTTTTTTAACTTGGAGATTTACTCCCTACTCCGGCCTGCTTCCCTGCTGCTCAGTTGCCTATATATAATACTTTCTAAAGTGTGTATTTGAACCCCCTTATTTTTAAGCACCATTTATCCTTCCTTCCCTTCTTCCCACAGTGTTCCAGGCTTAGACTTGGTAAGATGCGAGGGAAGACACAGTATAAATTAAGTGTATATAATAGAAGGTAAAGAAATAAGGAGTTATAGGGTGAAGAAACACGGACACGCCTCGTTTTAAGATGAGATTTGAGCAAACACTTGAAGTAACCAAGTCAGTCATGCAGATACGTGAAGAGTGTTCCAGGCAGAGAAGATGGCCATTATGAAAGACTTAATACAGAATCTGCCTGGCTTTTTGTTCAAGGAGCATGAAGGAGGTTAGTTTGGCTGGAGAGGGAATGAGGGAAGGGGGACAGTAATAAAGATGATATAAGAAATAATGTGACCCCAATCATATAAAATTTTATAGGCCATTGTAAGGACTTTGGCTTTTTATTCTGAATAAGATGAGAGGTCACTGGAAGGTTTGGAGCAAAGGAGAGGCACAACATGACAAGTTTGTAAAGGGCCGATCTGACTGCAGTGTTTGAGGGTAAACTGTAGTGAACTAAGTGAGAGATAGCAAGACCAGATGAGAGAGAACTGCAGTCATTCCAGGGGTAAAAAGTAAGTGGCTTAGACCAGGATAGTAGTAGTTGAGATGGTGGGAAGTGGCCACATTGACTTCATCCCAGCAGAACCAAAATAAGAGCCATCTAGATTTAACTGAAGTGAGTATTAATCTTCAGATAAGTGAAAACATTTTGACTTATTGAGAATTTGTTTTCTTTTCAGTATTGATTGTCTAGCCAGTGTTTGGCAAACATTTCCTGCAAAGGGCCAGTGCCTTCATTGTCTCCTCTTGATATGAATCTCTGCCATTGCAGCAAAAGCAGCCCTGGATAATATGGGTTTGGCTGTGTTCCAAAACTGCATTTATAAAACAGGCCAACTCCTGATCTAAATTATTAACTTTTTTTTTAAATCTAATTTTTAAAAATTTTCTTTTCCTTTTTTAAGGAGGGGGGACGTAATTAGGTTTATCTATTTATTTTTAGAGGAGGTACTGGGGATTGAATCCAGGACCTCATGCATGCTAAGCATGCGCTCTACCACTTGAGCTATACCCTCCCCACTAAACTATAAACTCTTAAGAAATCATTTTATCCTTTTTTCTTTCCCCTTCCTTCAAGCTTTAAGTTACTTCATTGTTTCACCAAAGATTAGCCAGAAGAGGAACCCAATTTTGCTGTTTATAGAAGCAGTTCATTGTGCTTTGGGTGGGGAGGGAGCTGTAATTGTCTGAAATTAGAGTTTGGGGCTTTTAGTATAGGGCAATTTTTGTTATGTAATATATAAAAAAAAAATGAGATTCCAAATAGCTTTGGAAAAGTGAGGGATAAGTTAAATTATAGAAAAGTATAAAATGTATTAAGGAGTTAAAACATTTGGGTAAAGGTCCAAAAGTATGATTTTTATTATAATGTGATTTATTTTTAACATTTTGCCAAAGGAGTAAAACGATATGCCAGTATCATTGATTTGTCTTCCAAAGTGAAGATAAGTTAATACTGTGGATCGTAGCACCTCAAAGATTTTTGTTGTTGTTGAGAGGCTTTTATTTCAAATACAGATTTTCCTTTCTCCAACCTACCTAAATCATAATTCACCTAAAACCGAATTTTTTTTAAACTCACAATTTGTAAGCTTATGTGACAAATTTAATTTCTTGGTACTTTCAGTATGTAATGAATTTTTTCAGTTCAGAGTATCTATCATAATACCTCACATCTGTATCATGCCTCACAGTTTTTGAAAATCTTACTTAATCCTTGCAACAACCCCAAGAGATAGCAAAGGATGAGTGTATTTATCCCCCCTTTTATAGATGAGGAAACTAAGGCTCAGTCCAGAGTCTACTCCACTAATATTATTTAACTTATAATGATGAGGTCTTTCTACGGCCTTTTGTTTATGGGCAGCTTGAACAGTAGGGGCAGTCATTGTCAGACTGATTCGAATCATGTAAGTCAGTCACCTGAAAATAAAAAGACAGGAAAATTGCAAAGAGGTTCATAGTTCAGTTATGAGCTTTAAAACTGAGAAAGACGTCTATGTCTTTAGTGCTGTGGAATGTGATACAAAATTGTATATTTAGGATCAGATGCTTTAGATAGCTAATTTCAGATATAATCAGAAAAAAACCACAGCCATTTTCTGGTAATTCCTCTTAAAACTAGGAAATAATAAAAAAAAATGAGAACACATGGCAAGAAAAGTAACTCTGTGTCCTAAAAAATTTGAACTCAAGTGAAACCATATTATAGAAGATGTCTACTTAGCTTCGTCTTGTTTTAGGATGGAATAGTTAATTTCTATTTATCTGACTTTACTTCATTTTAAGCTCTAATGGTCTTTGTTCGCTATCAGTTAACACACTCAAACATGCATAGTGTAATGAAACAGAATTTGGCATAAAGCTGATGTGTTTAGAATTCTCTCCATGGGGTTTTTATCTCTAAAGTACAAAAGCAGCTCACCATAATGCATTTCAAACTATAAGCCCCACCCGTGGGTCTGGAAAATTGAATTACATTAGTTATTTTAAGGAAGGCAAGAATCCATTATTGATACATATTTATCACACACCCTGAAAGTTTAGCAGAGCCTTATTTCTCCTCTGCACTTAGACCCAATACCAGCGACCGTTTTCTTCTTCCCAACAGGGAAAGAGGTAGAGTAGAGAGGACCCTTGGCTTCACCTCTTATTTCTAGGTTGGACCTCAGGTTTGGTTGTCTTGGTGTGATAACCAGTGCCCTGGGTTCTCATTTGTCCTTATTAAGTTCACTCCATCCACCATATCTGTTTCTTATCCTACGTTTAGCCTCTCTATTCTGTTTCTCCCAAGCTGTTGTGTATTGCTGGAGAAAATTGTGGTGGGCATCAGTACAAATGTAGTTGTTAAACCTTAGCTGAGCCCTCAGTGTTTCACTTAGTTCTTTATCCTGTCTGCTTTTCTGATGTTTTTCAGCATTAACATTCTCTCAGTTCTCTCCCCTCCTCATTCCTCTCACTCTCAATCAGTAATGCCTGTTCACTTCCTGCAGTATTTTTAACTTGGAAGCCTGCTAAGATTTCTTTCTCAGGTTTTTTAAACTCAGGGCCCCATTACTCTCTTAAAAATTACTAAGGACTTCAATATGAAAAATTTCTAAAAAATAATGAGACCTGTGGTATTTTACATGTTTCTAAGTCCCTTTAATGCTAGCTCGTTAGAAGACAGCTGGATTGTCACACTTGCTTCTCCACTCAGTCTGTTGTAATACGTTGTTTTGATTGAAGTATATGCAGAAAATCCAGCTTCACAAAGCTACACAAGTGATAGGGTAATAACCTTTGCAGATAATTGTTGATATTCTTTGATACTTTACCAGAACTCAACAAGGGTTAGGTAATCACTTAGAGGTTAGTTGCAATATGGAATCTGAAGGCACATCAATTTAATGTACACTGTTAAACTGAAATCCATTGGTTTGTCTTGCATTTTGAATGGATCTTTTACCCATACATTCATTCCTGACAGCGTGCATCAGTCAATCAGAAGTTTTTGGTCCACTGGCTTAAGTAGATCTTCCAAATGTTAACATGTTTCATTATACAGTATCAAAAGTCACATTTATTACTATCTCCTGACCTTGTCAGAAGAATCTCTTAAGTATTGAGAAGCTGTCAAGCTCACAGTGTTGGACACAGGTTTTCCAAAACTTTAGTTATTGCTTGGAAGCTTGAAATTTTATCACTGGCAAAAATACTGTCAGGTATTTTCCTTTAAGTTTGAGGCTCACTTCCTTCACTTCTTAAAGAAAGTCTGGGTAATCGTAGTTTGTTAGTTGCTCTTCAAAGTAAAAACCATGCTCCTCAGAAAAGCAGTTAGTTCAGTTCACAATTCAAAAACTTGCACATGCGCTTTTCTTTGAGACAGCTGTCAATCATCATGCAAGGTCTGTAGCCAGCGTGCTTTATGAGTATTTACCATTTTGTCACACAGACTGTTTTTTAAAAGCACATTGTGTGTGTCATGATTTAGTAAAATTAGCATCAGTAAGGGCTTTCTTAAGTTAATTGGCTTTTTCTTTGTGTTTGAGAGTGTATAGTGGTATTTCCTAGTAATGACTGCTGGTACAGCTTAATGTCACTGCGTTGATCTATGCTAAGGCACAAGTAACATAACCCACTGTTCATTTTTATCATCACTGTGAATGTCAACACAGTGAAAAGGGCAAATAGTCTCTTAGCATTATAATGGGAATGGTTTTAACCTCTAGCAAGTCCCCTGAAGGTTTCTAGAATGTCCGGGGGTTTGTAGGCCACACTTCGAGAATCTGTCTTTATCCAGTCCACCACTGCCGCACCACACTGTCTCAGCTCTTTCAGGACTTGGAGTCCTGAAACGTTTCTTTCTCATTTAATCACTCTTTTCCTTTTTTTTTAAACTCATGCCCTTAGGTCTGTAAAATAGTAATTCTTTTTCCAACTTCAAGCTATCATCCTCTTTCCCTTCGCTTGTTTTACAAATAGTTTGCATTATTTTTTTCTTTCTCCTTGTATTCTGAATCACACCTCAACCCATTAAAATTTGGCTGCTCTCCCCAGCATTCCAAATTTCTGTGTTTAATATTCCAAGTGACATGCTTAGCCCAGTATTTTCATTTATGTTTTTATTCCACTCGGCAACATTTGTAACAGGTGATGGCTGATTTTTCCTTTCTAGGGCCTCAGTGTGGTTTTTTTTGTTTTTTTTTTTTTTTGTTCTCTTATCTTTCAAGTCTTTGTCAGACTCCTTTGCTGATTCAGCTTCTGCTCACTTTTTAACATTACCAGCTTCATTATCTTTGTTCTGCATGTTCTCATTCACTTTAACTGCCATGTTTAGGATGATTCAGATTGGCTGTCTCTAATCCTAACCCCTGCCCTGAGCTCCAGATGTATGTTTCCGCTCTTGTAAATGTTGCCAAATTGTTGCTTCACATTTTAGAGATGAACTTAGAAAACACACAGTGCCCTGCATTATCTTCCCTTCAAAAACCTGAACAGGTGTTCACTGAGCACTAACTATGTAACGTACTAGAAAAACAGTGAGCAGTAGAACAGGCAAGGTAGCTGTAAGGCAAGAAAAACAATAGACAAGTAAACTATAATATAATTACGGATTTTAACGGGTACAGGTTGATGGGGGATGGTGGGAAAGATATACTTAAATTTGTCAGGGAACATCTTTCTGAGGAGTTAATACCTAAACTAGGTGGTAAGAATGAGAAGGGTTCAGCTACATGAAGAGAGAAGGGAAAAGAGCATTTCATGCTGAGTGAACAGCAGGTATCAAGGCCCCAGGTAAAGACCTTGAGATGTTCTAAGGTCCTAAAATCATCATAGGTGTTGAAGGTAAAAATGGACTGAGGGAAGGTGGGATTGATAAATCATACAGTGTCTTTTAGGGCATGAAAAGGGGGTGGAGTTTTATTGTAACTGCAGTGAGAAGCCACTGAAATGTTTTAAGCAGGCTGTGACAAAAACTGATTTCCATTTCTAAAATATTTCTCTGATAACTCTACGGTGAATTGATGAGGGTGGAGGTGAAATGTGGGTGGAATGGGGGGATCTGGTTGGAAATTCTTAATAATTTTCTAAGTCAAAGACGATGGTTGGTTGAGCCGGAATGTGGACTAGCATTGGGACAGAGATGGACAGATACAAGATAACGTTTTGGGGCTTTGAACCAAGAGGACCTTACCTTAAGGTGAAGACTAGTATAAGTCGGAATTTTTCAAAGAAAGAATTAGCATGTGTTTCAAGGGAAGGGGACAATGACATGTTCATAACCTAAGAAACCAGAGAGGAAGTGGATATCTGAGAAAGTGAAAGAAGTTCTGCATGCCTGAAGTCTAATGATGGAGTGTGGCAAAGGATGAGGTAGGAGATACAGGCAGAAGCTGGACCATACAGGACCTTGTTAAGACTTAAATTCTCTCTATATCTGGAGTTCTAATCTGGGCTCTATTGGGGAATTACCTGATTATAACCCATAAAAGAAGCCTTGGGAGCCGATGAGTTACTCAGGGAGAACATGTAGAATGAAAAAAACAAAGATTCTAAAGCCAAGACATGAGGAACCTTAAGCATTTAGGAGTTGATCAACAACACTGAAAATAAAACAGAAAAGGGAAAGTTGGATCAAGATGGACGACTAAAGCTAAGGGCCAAAAGTTTTTCAGAAGTCAGTGGTCTTTCTTTCAGATGATTCTCTAGGGGATTAAATAAGAAAAGACTTGAGAAATAGCCTGTCTGGTCATTGATGAATTTGATGATAATAAATTTGGAGCAGTCACAGGTTGAAAACCAGGTTATTGTGGGTTGAGTAAATTGGGAGGTAAGGAAATTGAGACAGTGCATATAGACAACCAGGTCGGCTTTGAGAGAGTGGTGTTTGGAGGTTTGGGTGGAATTTTTTTTTTTAATGATCAAATGACTTTTTAAATTAAGACTTTACTTTTTAGAACAATTTTAGGTTCACAGCAAAATTGTGGGCAAGGTACAGATACTTCCTTTATACTTTCTGCTCCCACAGCATGCACAGCGTCCCCCATTGTCAATACCTCCCACCAGAATGGTACATTTGTTACAACTTACGAACCTACACTGACCCATGATTATCACCCAAAGTCTATAGTTTTCCTTCTTGATAAGGTATATCCTATGAATCTTAACATATAATGGAGTATTATATCCATCATTATAATATGATAGAGTATTTTCACTGCCCTAAAAATCCTCTGTGCTCTGTTTATTCATTCCTTCCCCTCCCCCTGCCCCCAGCAGACACTGATCTTTTTACTGTCTGCATAGTATTGCCTTTTCCAGAATGTCATATAGTTGGAATCATACAGAATATAGCCTTTTCAGATTGGTTTCTTTCTTTTTTTTTTTTTAACTTTTTTTTATTGAGTTATAGTCATTTTACAATGTTGTGTCAAATTCCAATATAGAGCACAATTTTTCAGTTATACATGAACATATATATGTTCATTGTCACATTTTTTTTCACTGTGAGCTACCACAAGATCTTGTATATATTTCCCTGTGCTATACAGTATAATCTTGTTTATCTATTCTGCATATGCCTGTCAGTACATACAAATTTTGAACTCCCAGTCTGTCCCTTCCCACCTCTCTCCCCCTTAGCAACCACAAGTTTGTATTATATGTCTGTGAGTCTGTTTCTGTTTTGTATTTATGTTTTGTTTTGTTTGTTTTTTAGATTCCACATATGAGCGATCTCATATGGTATTTTTCTTTCTCTTTCTGGCTTACTTCACTTAGAATGACATTCTCCAGGAGCATCCATGTTGCTGCAAATGGCATTATGTTGTTGGTTTTTATGGCTGAATAGTATTCCATTGTATAAATATACCACGTCTTCTTTATCCAGTCATCTGTTGATGGACATTTAGGCTGTTTCCATGTCTTGGCTATTGTAAATAGTGCTGCTATGAACACTGGGGTGCAGGTGTCATTTTGAAGTAGGGTTCCTTCTGGATATATGCCTAGGAGTGGGATTCCTGGGTCACATGGTAAGTGTATTCCTAGTCTTTTGAGGAATCTCCATACTGTTTTCCATAGTGGCTGCACCAAACTGCATTCCCACCAGCAGTGTAGGAGGGTTCCCTTTTCTCCACAGCCTCTCCAGCATTTGTTATTTGTGGACTTTTGAACAATCACCATTCTGACTGGTGTGAGGTGATACCTCATTGTAGTTTTGATTTGCATTTCTCTGATAATTAGTGCTATTGAGCATTTTTTCATGTGCATTTGTATTTCTTCCTTGGAGAATTGCTTGTTTAGGTCTTCTGCCTATTTTTGTATTGGGTTGTTTGTTTGTTTCTTATTAAGTCGTATGAGCTGCTTATATATCCTGGAGATCAAGCCTTTGTCAGTTTCATCGTTTGCAAAAATTTTCTCCCATTCTGTAGGTTGTCATTTTGTTTTACTTATGGTTTCCTTTGCTGTGCAGAAGCTTGCAAGTTTAATTAGGTCCCATTTGTTTATTCTTGCTCTTATTTCTATTGCTTGGGTAGACTGCCCTAGGAGAACATTTTTGAGATGTATGTGAGAGAATGTTTTGCCTGTATTTCTTCTAGGAGGTTTCTTGTATCTTGTCTTATGTTTAAGTCTCTGATCCATTTGAGTTTATTTTTGTGTATGATGTAAGGGGGTGTTCTAGCTTCATTGATTTACATGCTGCTGTCCAGCAGATTGGTTTCTTTTCCTTCACAATATGCAGTTAAGGTTCCTCCATGTCTTTTCACGGTTTGGAGGGTAATTTTTAGATGCTGAATAATACTCCACTTTCTACATGTACTGTGTACTTACCCATTCACCTACTAAAGGATGTCTTGGCTGCTTCCAGGTTTTGGCAATTATGAATAAAGGTGCAGTAAACAATGTGTGCAGGTTTTCATGTGTGGATGTAGGTTTTCAACCCCTTTGGGTAAATACCAGGACCTCTTGGTAGAACCTGAAGAAGAATTTTTGCTTGTTTGTTTTTAAATATGTGAGATACACGTTTAAATACCGTTTGAGAGATTGGAAGGTAAAGAGAGAGGTGGGGGATGGAATGGGATCCTCCATACTATTCCTTATCTCCCCTGCTATCACCTAGTGTCTCAAGCTGGAAACCTCAGAGTCAGCTCTAATTTCTTTTGTACCAAAACTTTGACCCACTTGCACATACTCATCAAATCTTATTTTTTATTTCAGAAATACGGGTATGGTGTTTGAGTATAGTGTCTCCTCTCACAATAATGTTGCTTTTATTAGTTTTGCACCATCTCAATAGGTCTCTTGAAATGCCTTCTCCCCATTCTTGTTCTTTAAAAAAAAAAACAGGAAAAAAATTGATTACTACTTTAATTACTTTAATTAGTACTTAAATTAGTAGTAATATTACCACTTTAATTAGTGCTTGTGATGGTGTGGCCCTTCCAGAGTCAACATCCTGTCAACTTTCCCTCCTCCTGTTTGCCATCCCACCCATCCCTCCCCCATACTGCCCTTCAGGTGCATTAAATTTCCCTCTGATCATAAACTTGTCCTGCTCTTACCGAACCTTTTTCCTCTAATAAAGGTGGTTTTCTTTACCTGAAAGTCTTTCTCCTACCCTTGCCTCTCTGGTAAACTTCTATTCTTGAATAGAAGCCTCAAACTAACCTGTTATGACTTGACTGAGGCAAAGTCATTCCTTTCTGTATCCACAATACTTTCTTCATACTTCTGTTGTAACACTCATTTATTCCTTTATTTTAGTAATTATTTGTTCGTATGTCTGTCTTCACCCGGACTCTTGGCTTCTCCCAACTAGGGACTTTGTCATTCATGACATTTGTATATCCTAGATGCTTGATATAGTACTTTATGTTCATTAAATGTTTGTTGGATGAATGAATTATAACTGTTAGTGAAATTTGACATATTCCTCGCATGTCGAGATTGGAAGTGATCATTTTAAAGCTAAGTACACTGAGGCCTAGGGAGGTGGAATGATTGCCTGAAGGCTTACAGGTACTGACTCCCCTCTCCTGACCTCTGGCTCCAAGCCCCCTGCAGTATGCCGGTGCCTGGGGAAGCCTGCACCAGTTGCTCTCAGTCCGTGCTAGTTGGGTAATGTTTAAATTAAAATAGAGACAATATGAGCACATCCACTATGCATGATCCTTTTCAGTTTTTAGCTTATAGAATATTATTCAAAGATTGAAACTAAAAAAGATACTGTTTGAGAAGGGCCCTAAAAATTCTGTTTAAATTCAACAGGTAGTCTGTCTAGTCCTCTTCCTTCAAATTAAATTATTTAAAAATCAGATTTAGTGTCCCTTTACTAAAACCACACTTCATCTCTCTAGTCCACTTAGAGGGGTCCCTGGGTGCAGAAGTGTGTGTGTGTGTGTGTGTGTGTGTGTGTGTGTGTGTGTTTACGTACATTTGGCAAGGAGCCGAGGTTCCATATCTTTTTTCAAAGGGTTCCTTGATCCCCCCCCAAAAGTTGAGAACCACTGTACTCAACTGACTTGATATTTTGCTGTTGTGATAAGCGACCTTTCTCAAAGCAAAGTACATTAAAGATTCTTTTAGCTACTACTTGAATTACGTTTTTAATCTTTGCTACTTGCTTTCATTTTTAGGGTTTGTGTTTAGTGAATCAGAGGGATCTGCATTAGAACAGTTTGAAGGTGGCCCCTGTGCTGTTATTGCACCTGTTCAGGTAACACAGATTACTTTACCAACTCCTTAGAGGGACGTGTTCAAACGTTTCAGACTTTACTTTTTGTTTTCTATTATTTGTTCTGTATGTAATGATGAGGCATGATGAGTTACCTCTTAACTTTTGTTCATGTAAATTGCTTTAAATGTCCAAAATTAAAAATGAATTCAGAACATGAGTAGGTTGCGAAGCAATAGCCTTTTGGCTGTCTTTATTTTCAGGAAAACGTATTAAGTGTTCCTTTCTTTCAGAAAATTTGGAATTAATGACCATGGCATCTTATACAGTGATGCTGTTGAATAATAACATTTTATGCCACAGATAGTTACATCATAGCAGTGGTACTATTTACATTAGTTCTGTCTATAAAAACAATTTTCTTACAAAGCTGAAGATGAGTTAATATTTTCATGGCCTAAAATTTTATACATTTTTAATATAAGTTGACAGTATGTACTGTTTTAGGCTCTAGCTTTGGTATTTAAAATAAAATTAGTAGCAACTGATTTCAAACAGAATTCCTGAAATTAAAAAAAAGAGTTTTTTCTTTGCACAAAAGGTAGGGTTAATCTCAATATGTGTATCTGATTTTGAATCTTGATGTATATAGGCTGATTTGGTTTATACCATTACATTATTAAAATGGAGAATTAAATTTTCAGTTTACTGTAATATTTACAATGTCTAAACAGCAGTGTAACCTCAGAATTGTTATAAAAGAAGCTTGAATTTATTGTTTGTTTTAATCAGCACATTTTGAAAATACATATTTAATGCAGTATTTATTATTCATTGGGCATAAAGAATGCATTCCTGAACTTTTAGCTGCAAAGTAAATTCGTCTCAAATATGATACTCCATACACTTACACTATTATATCTAAAATGTATTCTCTGAAGGAGAGAAAAAATTCCCTTTATGGTTGATTCTAAGGTATATCTGTTATAGGTCATTATTTTATTTCTTTAGAGAGTAAAGTTGATTTTTTTTAAATTAGTAGAATTATTTTAAAAATTTGAGTGAGCTTTGCCTGCAAATTATGGAGTACAAAGAGTAAAATTTATACATTAGTGTTTTAGAGCTGGTATGTTGAGTAGCAGGAAAGTTTTGGTTGCTGGGAGAAATCTTATTATCTGAATTTGAAGATTCCTTGTCCTGTCCATATGCAAGTTAGATTGTATTAACACTGCCCACCTTCGGCCGTAATACTAACCTAGGATCTGTATTGCAAGTCTATGAATTTAGTTAAATGCAAGGTAAACCACAGGAGTTTCTTGTTTTATAAAATTCTGTACATTTCCAAAATGGTAGTTACATTTGCGATTGGGGTTGCTGTGTAACAAGAGATAATTGTAATGTTCAGAACCCTGATGTATCTTTCAGGTAGTAAATTAGTTTCATAGTCACATAAATCTTCAATCATAGAGGGATTTTGTTTATATTAATATTTCTATGTAAAAGTCAAAATTAAATTACTAAGAGTAATGAGGGGAAATGAGTGAGTCCAGATATTAAAACTTTTTTTAAACTATAAAAACCAAAACATGACACTTACACTTTTGCAAGAAGAATAGGCATACTATGGAACCAAATAGATAATACAGTAGTAGACCACACTGCACACAGTAATTTACCAAGAATTAATCACATACCATGATAAGAAGGATTGCAAATCAATGGTGGAATAAAATGTAGTTTAGTAAATGCTACTGATATGACTAGTTGATAATTTGAGAGGAAAAAATGAACTTAGGTCATCTCATACCATATACCAAAAATATTCTTGATATAATACTTAACCACAGAAAACTAAAAATAATATATTACCAGACATCTAAGATAGGATGAGTTCCAAGTTTAGAAAAATATTTTCAGTAGTATTAGCAATAAATGAATTTCTTTTACAAACAACTCGTACATACTGGTTAGAAGAACACTAAAACCTTAGAGGTGGAATGGACAGGTATATACAATCATAGCAGCTGAACAACCAAAAAAATCAAGATGTCCAACCTTTCTAGGAATCCAAGAAAGTACAAATAAAACAGTACAAAATTCTTGGTTCTATAGCTCACTCTTTCTGACCTTTAGATATAAAATAATTGCCAGTGTGTATGAGTAGGATGATGCTGGCACACTCATATCTCTGTGTAGTACCAATTTGTACTTTGACTTAGGGGAGGATTTTTGCATCATAATTGGACCATAATAATGCAGATTCTTTGATGCAATAATCATACTTCTGTGAATCCTTCCTAAATAAGTAATCATTACTATGGAGAAGGTTGTATTCAAGAAGAAAAAAATTTTTTTAGTGCAAGTCTGAATGTATTTTATATTTATAGTAGTTAAAAAAACTTACAAGCAGCCTAATGTACAATGCAGTTTAAACACAGAATAATATTTAAATTTTAGTAGCTTGATAGACATTTAGAGATTAAGAGTTACAGTTATGCATTGTGTGGGAAAACAAAATGTGGAAAAGTCACGTACCCATTATACGTGCTTCTCACTTAAAATTGAAAGCAGATATGAAAGAAAGACTGGAAGGAAGTGTATCACAATGCTAAAGGTTGTGTAGTGGTGAAAAGTGAGTGTCCCACCTCACCTGTCCAAAATTTTATAATATTATGTTACTCATTTTGATGGTTTTTGTTATTTTGGGGAAAAGCAGCAGCACCTAGTTGTAGTTATTCGTAGGTTTTATTTCTATGAGAATATCAGAACATTACTTAATTTTTTGCTCAAGTACTTTGAAATAATTACTTATTGGGTGCCAGGTACTGTGCCAAGTGTATTAATAGCTTATCTCATGTAATCCTTACTGCAGCCTTTTAAAGTTTGTGCTGTTATTAATTTTAGTTAGTAAAGTAAGGAACCAGGATTCAAATCTAGGTGTGTCCGACTGAAAGCAGTCCTCTTATCTGAACACAGCTGTTTTCAGATACATCTGAGTAATAACCACCAGGAACCTCTTTTTCTTGAATCAGCCCCTGGAGGTTCAGATATAATAGGTGGAACATCAGAACCTTCCTTTTAAATAAACAAGTCAGGTGACCAGGATGCTGCTAGCCTTTGAACTACACTTTGTGAAGGAAACATTCTACACTCAGTTTCTGTCTATCAAATCACCAGTGTAACATAGTTGGGTCACATAAGGAAAGGTTAGAAATCAAATTTTTTTTTTTCCTTTAGAATCTTAAAGCTTTTTGAGTTAAGCCTGGAAGTTAGGAGCTCCTCATAATAAAGTGATGACCCACATAGTGGTATTCTTGTATCACAAATCAGAGCTAATAGAGAAGAACCACTTTTGTATTTAGGTTTCTTTCCCCCCAAGGAATCAAAGAGAAATGTAGACTTTTTCCTGGTTGACAGGGCCTTCCCTCTGTGAATGGAGTAATAAATGTCTCTATTTTTTCAGTTATGTGGCTATTATTTTGAGTCAATTCTCTATTTGCCACAAAATACATGTTATAAAAGAAGAAGAACTGTGTGGATCTACAGTCAAGGTAATAGTAGTGTATTCAGAATGAATAATTATGCTCAGTTACTGCGAAGGGAACCATTGGAAATTTTTATAGCATTATTCAAAAGATCAGAAAGAAGGTACACATTAGTTTTTTTTTCCATTTTAAAATAAAAGAATGATATAAGGTATGTTTATACTGCATTCTAATAATTATTACTTTAATTGTACAAAGGCATTTCTTTTGAAGAAGCTCCTGTTTTCTTCTGAGAAGTCTTCCTGGAGGGATTGCCCAGGTATGACAGTGTCTTTTCTAAACTTTTACTCCATCTTCTGTTTTATAGATGATCATTGCAGGATTCATTGGCAGTAATTTAGCTGAAATTATCTATCTTTGAAAAGTAAACTTATCAGTGGGTTATTTTTCCCTGAGGTTTATTTGTTAAATGTTTCAGGTAGTGTCACGGGCAGCAACTCCAAATTTTAAAAATGTGTGTTTTCCAAATTTGGTTTTCCGAAATAAGAATTTTAACACAGGATATTATAACTAAGCGAAAAATCATATGGTGCATTTCCCTGAACTGTTAAATAATAACATGCCATGAGGAGTAGTCATTTATGTTTGTTTTGCCTTATTTAGCTTTGAGCAGAAACTCAGAATTATCTTTGTATTTCTGCATCTTTCAGTATTATGTCTTACACAATTCAAACAGTACTGCAAGTAATTCTGAATTCAATCACAAATGAAGCTGTCATGGCTTCTGAAATATGATTAAGTCTGAGAGCTGTATGTGCTACCTGATAATAACAAGCATTTGCATTCTGCGTGACAGTTTACAAAGATATTTCCTTCACTCACACAATTTTTTGTGAACTCACAATAACTGCTGGAGGAAGGTAGAATATATTATAATTGCAGTTTTTATATAAGGGCAGAACAGCTTCCATTCCAGAGCATGCACATAGAATGTACTAGTGGTTTTGAATTGAAGAGTTAAAGCATCACTGTCAGGTATTTTTAATTAATTAATAGCTGAAATGCAAAATAGATTTTGGTAGAGAAGAAACTATTCAAATGATACTATTAGCATTTTATTAATAAAATTTATAATGTTTCTGAACAGAAATGTATTCACATTGATAAAAAATTTATATAGTGTTGTCATAATTGCTGGGATGGCTATAAAGTGCATGGCACAGTTCCTACCTTTAAAGAACTTTTAAATTATTAGGGGAGAGAGAAACCTCCCTATAGCATAAAATTTTACAAAGGATTGTTTGAAAGTTCAGAAAGTGGTACTACTTCTGGAGATTAATACTGCTTGAAAGAGGGAGGGTGGCTAAGGTTCAGGAAGAAACTGAACATTTGTGCTATTGTCTATAAATGTCTAGTGCTCAAATATGCAGCACAGTGTCAGTGGTTTCTGTATTATGCAACATAACCACAGTGGCGTCTGCTAATACAATGGGATGTGTGGTTTTGTATGTGCTGACGGTGTGTTATCTCATTATCCTTACCCACTGTGAGACAGGGAGATCAAAGACATCAGATGAATTCAGAACTGGGGAAAAACAGAGGTCTCAACAGGCCTTTACAATAGCCCTGGTTCTAAAATGAAGGCAACCTCATGGCTTAAATGTTCCATTTGCAGCCTAAGAAAGGGGCAGTCAGTATCAGATGATTCCACGTAGTGTTTTCTTTCTTTTGGTGTTTAATTCTGCATTTTCCAGGATTCTTTTACATGATAATGGAAATATTTAGTAGTCATGACATTGTAACCTTCAAACACATTGTTTTTCTACACTATAATTTAAGATGAGTTATTCATGAATTTTCCCCCAATAAAAATGTTTGATTTTCCTCATTAAATTAACATATTCTTAATATTGTTATTTATGACAGGGTTCCCCCCTCTTATAACTTATACTTTGGTTATTTTTAGAGGAAGAGCGGAAGGAACTCCTTTGTCATACCTTATGTGATATTTTAGAAAGTGCTTGTTGTGACAACTCTGGATCCTACTGCTTGGTTTTGTGGTTAAGAGGAAAGACATCTGAGGAAACTGCTGGCATTTCTGGGAGCCCTGCAGAGTCTAGTTGCCAAGTGGAACATTCTTGTAAGATATACTTTCATTTCCTGAAGTAATTTCTTGTACATTTGTTCTCATAAAACTATTAGAAACTGTTACGAAAAAAAGATTTTTAATTTTTATAATGTCTCTTTTTTAGCCTAAACTTAATTCATGAGTCTTAGTAGTATTTTTCATTTCTCCTTTATTTTAATTACCAGAGAATATTATATTTGTTTATTTTTTCTTTCATTTTTGGAAAAAAGAAAACAAAAATGTGTCTCTTAAACTTAAAAAAAGTTCTAATTAACTTCTGCTTGATGACAATCTCTTTTGAGCTTTGGAAATCATGTTTAGAAAGCTTAAAGAACATATTTCTGTATTCTTTAATTTCAACTACCTTAATGTTTTCTTTGGTATTGGGAAAAAAAAGAAATTTTTTCTTTTTAATTTTAGAAAATTCCTTAAATATCTCTAGTTGCTTCCTTAAAGCAAAGATGGGGACATTTTTCTTCATTATATGTTGTTTCTTTTCCTCCTGAACTTTTTGGACAGTGTTACTATCTATGAATTATTTTAAGGTAGTTTTAATTATGTTTTAATTTTGCCTTCATTTAAGTTTTTCCATACTTTGAAGATTTCACTTGAAGATAAATTAAATAACAGCTATTCTTATTCACAAAAATTATATAGTCTGTGGTCTTTAGTATTTGAAATTCTGAAGTAATTGACCTAAAAACTACCAGAATGAACTAGTAAAATGGAGACTTCTGGTGGTACAGAACCTAGATAGAGTTGCTTTTCTGGTTTCCTTTTCAGGAATTATCTTGCTAGTAGGTGGCTTTTGATAACTGGTTGTTCCAAATGCTTATGTCGAATAAGTGACTTATTGTATTCTACCTGTAATGCATTCCATTAACTATCATCTCTGCAGAAATTGTTTGTAGAGAGATTAAACACTGAAGTTCTAGGAAGTAAATTTCAGTTGCTTGTGATACCCGTCTTGCTGTCCATATAGGATTGTCTGTGAGGCACATTGTCCCCTTAAGCTGAAATGTCTCTATGATGTCAGTGTCTTCTCTCTCTTACCTTTGCAGTTACAATGGCAAATTCTACTAGTAGTACATGTGCAAGGGATAATTTTTAAAATTTAAGTAGTTAAATGACATTTACTTTTTAAACCTTTTATACATAGCCTTTCAAAGAGAATTTATTATATTTTAGAGTTGATAATGACAGTTGAAGAAAACAAGTGAAAAATATTCACGAAGTTGATAGTCAAAAATGTCATTAAAATTGTTTTTAAAACATTTTCCAGGTTTTACTGGGATGCATATAAGCCTGTTTGGTAGTTTTATTTAGGGTGTTAAAATTTTAGTAGGAACAGTTGAACTAGTTATAGTTAGAAGTTATTTTAAAGAATATGTACTTAAAACCAGTGTACATATTAATATGTTAGAAAATAGTAAGATCTTTCCTGTAACTTTTTTTATTAGTATCTTAGTATACTGTGTGCTCCCTGTGGGATATGCTGTCCACTTCTGTGGTGACAGGTTTCACTGCTCTAGGTTAAATGGCCTCATGTGTTAACTTTGGTCAGTAACTGATTTAGGTGGGCATATTATATTCAGTTCCTCTTCAAAACACATATTTTAGTCATATTCCAATTTACTTTCCCTCATTTTAAAAATAGACATGAAATAAAACTATTTTAAATTTGTTTTTAATATTGCATAAATTTGAAAAGTTTTGGTAACTAAAAAGTTGAGAATTTTCCTTACATGTTGACAGATGAAATGAACTTAAATTTTTTATTCCATATAACAATCTATTTTACCTGTTCTTTCCTTTATTCCCAGCTATGTTGTTTTTCTTGTGTTTTATATTTTTCCACCATCTTGCCTGCTAAGCTTTTTATTTTGCTTGCCTCTTTTCTCTAAATTACTATCTTTATGTCAGCTTTCATGGTGAATACCCAGTAAAAATTATTTAGTTACTCAGGCACTGCAGGGCAATTAGTACAATTTGGAAAAGGTTAGGTAGAATTTTTATTTTATTCTGAAATTTTAAATGTGAAGTGTTTTTCCCCTTGTCAGTATTACATTCTGTACAAACATTAATTTCATTGGCTTGTGTGGTGTGTTTAGTTTTGGCTTTCGGTAACGCACACGTTTGCAGTAGTGAATACTCAGGTTCAATTTCAGTTTGTTTCCCACACAAATCAAAAGATTATTTAAATTAATCCATTTGGACTTCTACAGAATTTTAAAAGTAATTTGAAACTTTTGAAAATTAAAACTGGACTTTGGAAGTCATTAGAATCATGTGACATTTTAAATTATAAATCAGAATTTTAATTTTTAATTCATACTGAGTCAGTTTCTTCAATTCTCTAGTGAGAATTAATATTTGAAAGTACAAAGATTTACTTTATAAAATATATATGAAATTGTTCATTGTGACAAATTAAAGTAGGCATTTTGATTCGTGTTATGATATCTTTAAAGAGTTCATCTTTGTGGAGCCAAGACTAGCTGGGTTCAAATCTTAGCTCTGCTGTTTATTGCTTTATGCTCTTGAGAGGATTCTTCTCTGTGCCTCAGATTCCTCTACTATAAAATGGGGATAATAGAGTTGTTTGAGGATTAAATGAGGTTAAGGCCTGTAGAGTGTTTAGAAGGGGCCCTGGCACTTAGAAAAGTGCTAAATAGACATTACCTTTGATTTGAATGCTTTCTTTGATTTCCTTTGATTTTTTTTTTAAATTTATAATTGTACCATATTAATAAACAATCTAAATAAGTTACTGAAAACTTCTCAACAGTTACATGAATAAATGAGGAAACAAACTTAAAGCTGTTGTTGAACCTGTGTACTTTCAAAGTGCTCTGCCTTTTTATACACATTTGTTTAATGATTAAGGAGGCATTAGGCCTAAAGATTTTATAATACAAAGCAGGAAGATTAACTATGAGGATTTTACTTGGCTCTGTGAATTGAAAGATTATTTAAAAGTGCAAGACACATTACAGTTATGTGTCAATCACTATGATTGTCAATAATTTCTCATATATTATAAACTATCCTAGCACAACTGAATTGAAAAGAAATGTTTATTGTTTAATTACCCTTCTACATTCTCAGTGTTAAATCCATTTTAGTTATAATCGTGGTAACTAAGATGTTCAAATATAAATTTATGTTAAAGGTGAAAGTAAAGTGAGAATTTTAAGGGAGTAAGGAAAGAGGGAAACTTTTGATTGCTCGAAAGTATTTACAGCCTGCTGTGTGTATCTTGTGTCATTTATTTGCCATGTGTAGTGCTGAAAAGTGTCTTTTATGTATAGCTGCCTTGGCTGTCGAAGAGCTTGGCTTTGAGCGATTTCATGCATTAATTCAGTAAGTAACATTGGAACATTTAAAATACTTACCTTGTGGAAACATTGCCATTTTAAGTCTGTTCATACTGTGGAGAGGTACTCAGATTTATATGCTTGAGGATTAATTTGTTTTCAGATTTAAAGAAAAGAATAATTTATAAATGTGTACTTTAAATAATCTGATTCTGATAAACAATTTCCTACTGTATAACACAGAGAACTATATTCAATACCTTGTAATAGCCTATAATGAAAAAGAATATGAAAAGGAATATATATAGATGTATACATGAATCACTGTGCTGAACACCAGAAATTAACACAACATTTTTAAATTGACTATATTTCAGTTTAAAAAAAGGAATATTCTGATTCCTAAATTAACTATTGAAATACACCTTTTATAACAAAAGCTTTTTCATTATTATAATAGAAAAATCAGTTTATATTAATGTTTCTTTGTTCCAAGTGAATATAAAGATTTCTAGTAGTATAAATATGCATAAATGTTTGCATTATTATTTATTGTTTGCCAAAATATACTTTCTGTAATTCTCATGAAAAGTGCCATATTTTTATTAGGGTATTTAAATTTTTTGTTACAAAATAAAAGGTAAAGATAGCTACGTTGATAGAATTATAGGTTGTTTTGATTTGAATCAAATTTGATTTGAATTACATTAATTTGTTTTCAAAGAAGTCACAAATGTACACCTTATCTTTGGTGTTCAAATATTTGTTAAATAATTTTCAGGCTTTCAAAAGTCAAGTTTTCTTGGTTGCTAACTATATCATAGAAGAGGGCCACTTCATTCCTTAAATAACTAACTGTATGATCATTGAAGAAGTTACTGATGCCAGACAGTTCACCTAGGAGATGAAGACATTCCTTAGCAAGTAGACATTTGATTTTAATGGTATCTATTATATACAGTGACAGTTGTCAGCAATAGCTTTTGCTTTTAATGGCTCAATTTGTATTTAAAAATTTGAGACACTTACAGAAATCTCCTGTTTGTATGTATGCATTTTAATGTAATAGACAGTTAAAATTTTTTCCCATTTATGAATGTAGTCAGTGTCATCATGGTGTTAATACTTAATTCTTTTTTCCCCCCAGAAAGAGATCATTCAGAAGTTTATCAGAATTGAAAGATGCTGTCTTGGACCAGTATTCAATGTGGGGAAACAAATTTGGAGTATTGCTTTTTCTATATTCTGTGTTACTGACAAAGGTTTGTTGAAGGAGATCCTTCTTCTGGTTTTTATTAGTTTGAGTTTAGTATTTTCCTGCTGTGAAGAGAAATTTCATTCTTGATTTTGTTTCTTTTCTCAAAATAAATACCCCTTATGCTGATAATGAAGAATCAACTTCTTTCCTTACCACTTGCTTGTTACTTAACCACTTTGCAACTTTCACCCCTGATCTTCTAGACTGCAGAGATTACCAATAATGTTCTAATTATGAAGTACAGTAAGTTCTTCTGAATTTTATTTTCTTTGATCTTAGCAGTGTCTGGCACTTGGCCCCTTAAACCCTTCTGGAAGCTCCTTCTAAACCCCCACTCCCTTTCTTAACCTATCTGATAAATCACTGTACTGGTTCTCTCTCTATAATGCCTCATAATTACTTTTTTGTTTATAACATCATTTCCATCTTTACTTGTTATTTGCCTCTTTTATTCTCTCAGCTTACCTTTATGTGGTTAATTCCAACATGTACACTTCCAGTCCTACCCTTTTCCTCAAGTGCTAATCTCACATTTCTGTTAAGGCTCAGTTTTCCTGCTATATTTACCATGTCTGATCAGACTTTGTTCACTTGACAAATGTTTATTGACCATTAACTCTAGGCTAGGGACTAGATTTACAATGTGAGATACAATTTTTAAAAATCATTCCTCTTCAGTGTCTTAAACAAAACAAAAAATGGACACATTAGTAGTTACTTTTGTTATGGCAGTGTTTTTTTCACGTTTGTTACATGCACAAAGCATGGTGGGAAAATACGAGAAGGTGTGCCTAAGTTTATTTGGTGGAATCAAGGGTAGACCTTATATAGGAGCAGTCATTTGATGGATAAGGACACATTTTCCAGACAGAATAGCTGTGGGAAGATGTTCCAAGCCATGGGAGTAGCAAGTATAAAGGCATAATCAATTGGATATAGGAGCAGTCATTTGATGGATAAGGACACATTTTCCAGACAGAATAGCTGTGGGAAGATGTTCCAAGCCATGGGAGTAGCAAGTATAAAGGCATAATCAATTGGAGATATAACACACATCTGGGAAACTATAATTTACTATTATTACTGCAGCATTATATACCAGAAAGGCAGCTGTGGAAGATGAGACTGGGCACTTACGTAGAAAAGGCTCAGAATATGAAGATCCTTATGCACTGTACCCAGAATACTTTAGATTTCACGTGGCCAAAACAGGAACAAAACCAAAATTGTGAACAATGGAGTAACAAGATCTTTTTGTTGATAAAAAAAGTTTTTTAATTGGGTTAAGAGTTGTGCCTAGAGGGAGTTGGTGTGGAGAGTATGGCTAGAGTCAGGAAAACTGGAAAAGTAGTTACTGAAATAAGTTAGCCTAAGCTAGAGCAATGACCATGGGAATAGAAGAGAAGAAGAACATATTTAGAAGCATGTTTTAAACTTAGGGAAAAAAATGTTTTAATTTAGAATATTTAAGACTAAGAACCGAAAGTGCTTGGTGGTTGGCTGGCCGTGGGGAATGGCAGTGATGGAGGTTTCTAGGATGACTGGTTTCTTATGAGTTCATTATTCTCCCAGTTTTTTGTGCTCAGAACTTTTGATACCTCCTCTGACTCTTGTCCTTTACGGCCAGTAAAACCATCAGGTCTTGTAGTTCTCCTCTGAGCTGGTTATTCGTCTTTGAGATGATGTCCCCTCTCTCCCCAGTGATTATGTCACTTGTTCATATTATTCATTATGGCTTAATCATAGTCTGCTTTGTATAGGTGTTTACAGGGAAGGCCAGTGCAAGGTCTCACACTTGTTTGTATTCTCCTACAATATTTATGCAATCATTAATATTTTGATTATTATCATCTCTTTAGTTCTTAGAAATGGCCATAATCAGAACCAGTGGTTAAAGTTAGGTGAATAGCACAATGAATGGCAGTTTATCTTTTGTGATTTTGGAATTGATGGAGTTACAAATGCCTAGGTCTTCTTGTGCTTATCCAGTATCTAGACCTTAAGGGATTTGGGTGCTCTTCTAGGGGATTGAAAATACCAGAAAATTGCCTTTCAAGGAAATAAGAATCTTCCTGCCCTCCTAGCTTACATTTTATTTTGTCAGTGCACATTCGAATTACCAATAAACCTTCCATTTTCTTATGTACCAAATATACCTTTTGGGTATTTAAATTTATATTCTTATCAACTCTCATGTGTGTATGTATTTAGTTCCAGTAAATTCTTTTAATGGCCTAAGAAAATGCATTTGATGCCTTAGCAGATATAGTAGGTTCAGATTTAATTTCACCTGAAGTTAAATGAGTATTAACTTTCAGATAAAATAGTTTTCTCTTCTTTCCTCTTGAAACTTAAGCATTCTGTCTCTCTACTCCTTTAACCAACATGCTGACATTGGATCTGTTACCTGTGTTCTTACATACAGCCCATGGAAAAAAATAAAAGATTCTTAGAGGAACTACTTCTCACATTATCTTAGTTGCACCTCCATTTCAAATCTGGGTAATTCTTTGGGAGAAAAGTTACTTAAATAATTGTGTTTTATTAATTCATAGTATAAACTGGTTAGTTTGAAAACTACCATAATTTTTAGTTCTCAAAATAAACCAATGAATTCTTGGTTTCTTTAGGGCATTGAAAACATAAAAAATGAAATTGAAGATTCAAGTGAACCTTTGATAGATCCTGTCTATGGACATGGCAGGTAATTAAAATCTATTATTTCTTTATGTGGACTTTTGTTTTTAGGAACTTGGCTTAAGATAAAACACCACTGAGTCAGGTAATTTTGTTTGTCAGTGTTGACACCATGAAGTCTATCAATTTGAGCAGTCTTGTGCTTTATGCTTTGCTTGCTTCAGGTATGAAGTGTTAATTTCCACTTTAGGTTTATGCGTGCATTGTGTTTATTGTAGCAAGTATTTTGTTTTAAGATCACAGTGGGGGCATTTTAACAAATTCTGCTTGATATTCCATTTATGAAATTTTTTAATAGATGAAATGTACTCATTTTGACTTAAAAATCAGTATACCCTTACCTATTTGTAAATGCTTTCCTGCCTGGGAGAAAAATTTTTTTCTTTATTTTTCTCTGAGACTACCTCCCCTCTCAAGCTTTTTATAGCGATTTCTACTAAAATTGGTAAGACAGTGAACGATTATTAACATGAGTCCTTCCCTTTAGATCTTTCTGCCTCAGAGGTTAAAATTCACATATCTTCCATCAAACACCAAATAATAACAATTATATATGTATTTTTAAGATGATTATAGATGTTAAGTAAAGTATCAGTCTAAAATAAGTTATTGCTTATTTTTTTATCCATTTAAATTTGACATTTTGGATAAAGTTGTTAAATTTATATGAATATTTGGAACAATAGATACCGTTGTGGTGATAAAATAAGTGATTCATTTAGCAAGGTGCTTGTTTGGTGAACTGTGTAAAATGAGAACTCTAAGGTTTTTCTAGTTTTTAAACAACAGTTTAATGTAAAAAATCATCACTTTATGCCTTATAGGAATCATTTGATTTGAAAATGAGTATATTCATATTTTAATTGCTTTTTAATTTTTATTAATAGCCAAAGTTTAATTAACCTCCTACTGACGGGACATGCTGTTTCTAATGTCTGGGATGGTGACAGAGAGTGCTCAGGAATGCGTAAGTATATTCTTGGTTGGGTTTATCTCCTTTATAATTAATATTTCACTAGGATGCAGTTGTTATTCATCTGTTTGACGGCTCTGCAGTACTTAGGGGTTAAGATAAATGCTTTATCATAGAAGACTCCCTCACTCTTTATAATAGAAGACGATTCCCTCCCAGTTTTCAAGGGGCTGTAATGTGAGGAGCATAGACTTTGGAGGCAGACAAACTTGGGTTCAGATACCAAGTGTATGGCTTCAGTCAAGTTACCTAACTTCTCAAGCCTTTAGTGTTCCCTAGTTTCCTATAAAATTAGGTTATAGGACTAACTTCTTTAGAAAAAGTAATAGATAGATCTCTTAATATATGTAAAGTTAGTCTGTATTATCCAGTGGTATCTGTAAGTCTGGAGCACTATTGCATTTTGCTTAAAATTGAGGAGAATTAAAAGTGTTGTGATTTGAAATATTTGCTTAAAAAGTCTAGTGGGTTTTCCCTGGATTACTTTTCATGTTTATAATTTCCTTTAAAATGCTGGGCAAATATAATATTGTCTGAGGATTTTAAACCATCATCAACTCCATTTTTGGTCTCAGTTATTTCTTTCCTGCAGCTTCATATGTTGCCACGGATGTTGAAGTGAAATACCTTTGGCCAATTCATCTAGTTAAGGAGAGCTGATACATAGCTCTGGAAAAAAATTCCCTTTAACATATTATTAGTGGATCAGTCTCAATTCATTTATTCACTCATTCAGCCTATATTGAATAACTACTAGGTACCTCCTCTTAAAGTATGTAGTGTAGGACAGGAAGCACCGTGGCTCCTATGGTTCACAGGGAAATTTATATTTTCTTATATAATTAGACAAAACTGTCATCAGATGACAAGCAAATATTGTGATTGAGGAAATAATAGTTACTGCTTTTTGCTCCCATTTAAATGAGTGGATCTTGTTCCTAAATTTGAAGTTTTCTCAAGTTTTAGAAATACGTATAGTTAATTAACAGAAGTATGAAAGGATACAAGATTAAGGGGAAAAAATCAGTAAAAATGATAGAATTTCAGAATTAAAAAGCACCTTAATACAATCCAACCCTGCATTTTACTGTTTAAGAAATTTAAGAGCTACCCTGCCTTACTACATTAGAAATAAATGCAAAATTATTCACTGAGTGATGAGGTTAGAATGAGAACCTAGTTTAGGTGATTTCTGATAAAGGTCAAAATATAAACAGTAAAATTCAGGGACCAAAACACCCCTCAGGTTATCTTGCTCTTTTAAATTGGAGGTACTGGGGATTGAACCCAGGACCTCATGCATGCTAAGCATGCACTCTACCACTGAGCTGTACTCACCTCGAGCCCTCCCTGGTCTTGAGTCCTCGTTCTGATTGATAGCTGAAAGTGTTTAACTCTGCCAGTTAAAAGTACGTCAGTCTCTCAGCTCTCCTCGGCTTTTCCCCGTCCAGCCTCCCATAGGCTTTTCGTTGTGTTGTGCACTTCATTTATAGGATAGTAGTCAGTTATCCAAGCTTAGGCTTTTGACATGCACAGATTCATCCTTTTCTGTTTCTTAAAAAAATTAGCTTGCAAGGCTATTGCCTTGCCGTGGATCTTTTTAAGTATAGTTTAAATATCAAAACTAAGCAGTGACTTTGAAATAATTGTCTTGGAAAAGAAAACAGGCAGGATACATTCCTTGTATTTTTCCTTAATCATTAGGAACGTTGACTTGAATCTGTTTTCAGTCACCAAAGTTAAAAATTATACATTCATTCAGCGTTTATTGGATATTTTTTTCTGTCTGATAACATGAGAGGAGGTTATGATATGTATAATATACAAAGGAAAAATATAATGTTACTAGTTTTACAAATCTTTAGGCAAGCCACTTTACTTCTCTTGGCTTCAGTTTCCTTATTTATAAAATATGGGGGTAATGCCTTCCTCAAAGGGATGTTGGATTGTAAGGGTTAAGATCAAATTTCTAAAATGTCTCAACTGGCCGATGGTAAGAACTTGGCTTTCCCTCAGAAGAGGGAGACAAGAACATGCATGCAAATAACTATAATACAAACTGAGTGAAGTGTTTTGAAATAAAGTATTATAGAAGTTCAGGGGATGGAGAAAACCTTTCCCACTGTGCTTGCCTTGGGGTAAGTGGATAGCCGTTAAGTAGGAGTTAACATTTTAATTGGCCAGATAGGATGAGTGAGGGGGAAGGAATACAGGTTGTGTCTAGGGATGGAGAAAGATCAGTCTTATTAGAGCCATATGTCAATCCCTGCTATACATTATCACTTAGGGAATTTAAAAGTAAGTTAATGTTCAGGCCCCAGCTGAGAATAAATAAACAAATTAGAATTTCTAGGTAGTGGGGCCTGGACGTGATAATTTTAAAATTACCCCTAGGTGAACATCTTTGCCATCATTACTTCAAACTCTTTCTCAGATAAATTGCCTATCTCCTCATCACTTACTTCTTCTTCTGGGATTTTATCTTGTGTCTTCACCTGGGAGATACTCCTCTGCCTCCTCATATTGTCTGTCTTTCAATTTGTATTTTTAGGTAGGTTACATTTATCGACCTTGGAGAAGTGGCCCTCTGTGGGAGATGTCCTATGCGTCCCAGCAGGACACTCCTCTCTTGTCACCCAAGGGCCAGGGTCCAGGTGGTCCCAGTGTAGAGTCTGGCCTGTGTTTGTGGATTCCTTCCACAGGCTTTGGGATTGTTGTTTTCTTATTTCTGGTATGTGCCCAGGTGGATGAGGCTGGACTAGAGGCTTATGTAGGTTTCCTGGCAGGAAAAGTCAGTGCCTGCCCACTGCCTGGTGAAACTTGGTCCTGGACCTCTGGTGGGTAGGGCCGCGTCTAAAGGCATTTGTGGCTCAGGGATTCTGCTGATGGGTGGGGCTGTGTTCCCACCCTGTGTGTTGTTTGGTCTGAGGCTTCCCTACAAGCTGTTGGGTGGGGCTGGGTCTTGGTGCCGGGTCTTGGTGCCAATGATACAGTCAAGATGTCAGCCTCCAGGAAAGCTCATGTAGATGAACACTCCCGGAAAGTCCACCACCAGCTTTTTTGTCCCCTGGGTGAATTGCAGCCATCCTCTACATCCTCAGGAGACCTTCCAAAACCAGCAGGCAGGCCTGGCCCAAGTTCCTAAGAAATCATTGTCTCGGCCCTTGGATCTGGCACACATGAAATTCTGTGTACACTTCCCAAGAGAGATAAAGCTCATTTGTAAATAGCAGAGCTGTGATTTGATGAACCACAGTGGTCTGGTTCTGTACAACCAGAATACTTACTTAATCATCTTGACATACTGCCTCTTACAGTCCACTTAAAGAGTCTTGAGTGTGGTAATAATAAGTGAGATGATGTGAAAGAAGTTTATATAATTAAATTTCACAGTAGCCCTGAGAGGTAGTTATTTGCCTCTTTTATAGAGAGATGCTGAGATTCAGAATTTAATCCAAAGATTCTTGTCTGTGGTAGAGTTAGTAAATGAGCCATGTTGTATCTCTCATTCAGTGAGAATGAAGGCTAAGAATAGGTAATGAAATTAGCACTTAGCAAGGTCTTTCCTTTAAAAGAGCAATTGAGATAGAAACTGTATCATAGGGGGTAAATATTTTAATTAATGTAGGCAAGGAAATGTAGGAAAGAATTGAAAGAGAGGAGTTCATTGCCTGGTCATAATAAGGCCAAGGGATGGTACACATAGGTTTTGTTTTAAGGAACAGAAGTCACCTGAATCATTAGGGAACCACTTTTAATAGAAGAGACAATAAAAGGAGTCAAGAACAAGAATGACCTTGCAAAGATGCGCCATTCTTTTAAAACTGGGGGGGGGGGGAGGTGTTGAAAAAAGAAAAAGTCATTTTTCAGATGTGAAAGATTTAAATTGGGAGAACTCTTGGGATTTTGAAGTTGCTGAAAATAAAGGGACACAGATAAAGTTAGAAGCATATAAAGGATAGAAAGGGTTTGAATCAACTGCTTTAAGAAGGAATATCAAAATGAATTATGAGAGAAATTTTTAAATGTGCAATCAGAATGAAGAGCTGAGATGAGGTTACATAGAATTATTTACAGTGGATCCAACCAGCAAAACTTACAGTCTGGTCTTTTTCTAGTGATAGTCATCAGTCTGGCAGTGGGAAAGAAAATGGGTATTGTGTGTTATGCAGGAAAGGCCAAGAAGGTTCAGTGAAAGATAAATAGGACAGTTTTCTCTTCTTTATATAAAGGACAGCAGTGCTTAATCTGTTATATATGTAATAAACATATTTTTCCTCAGTTTGTCTTTTGCTCTTAGTTTATTTTTGATGAACATTTAGATGGTTACCATTTTCAAACATTTAGATGGTTACCATTGCAACTGATTCTACAGTGAACATTTTTTGTATATGTCTTTCTGTTCATAGTCAAGTTTTCCTGTAGGATAGATTCCTGAAAGTTAGCATGTGTGTTAAAAATGTAGGCTTCTGGTCTTTTTTTTTTTTTAATAATAGCTTTTTTTTTGAGATATAATTCACATACCGTATGAATCTCCTATTTAAAATGTACAAGTCAGTGGTTTTTAGTATGTTCTTAAGAGTTGTGAAGCCATCACCACATCAATTTTAGATAAGTTTTTTCACCTCCAAGAGAACCCTTGTACTGACTAGTAGTCAGTCCCTTTCAGCCGTTAGCAACCAGTAAGCTACTTTCTGCCTCTATAGGTTTGCCCATTCTGGACATTTCTTGTAAATAAAATCGTGTAACATCTGATCTTCTGTACCGGCTTATTTCACTTAGCATAATGGTTCATCCATGTTTTAGCATGTACCCACATTTCAGTCCATTTTACTGAACAATATTTGATTGTGTGGTTTATACCACATTTTCCTTATTCATTTCAGTTGATGGACATTTGGCTTGTTTCCACTTGGCCGTAATGAGTCATGTGGTTAGGAACATTTATGTGCAAATTTTTGTGAGGATATATTTTTGTTTTTCTTTAGTATCTTCCTAGGAGTAAAAATCCTGGGTCATATGGTAACTCTGTATTTATTTAACCTTCTGAGAAACACCTGTTAAACTTTGACAAATAATGCCAAATTACTTTCTGAAATTTGCTTTACCAACTAGAAAGATATAAACTCACGCTTCCAACATGGAAGAGAGTTCCTGTTTTTCTGCATCCTGACCAACAGTCAGAACCTTCCATCTTTTAATATTTTGTCAGTTTATTGACAATTAATAGCCTAATTAAATTCACGTTTTTCTGATTCCTGGTGAGCCTGCACTTAATCATTTTTTCATACATTTGTCAACTTTTAACATTTCTTCTGGGAATTGTCTCTTCCTCTCTTTTGGCATTTTCAGCAGAGAGGTTATTTTTCCTTTATTTACAGTTTCTAGGAGTGCTTTATAAATTTTTAGTTCTTTGTATGTTAAATCTGTGTTGTAAGTATTTTCTCTCAGCCTTTTCTGTCTCCATTAACTTTGCCACTGGTTATCATTTACATACCAGAGCTTTTCATTTTTATGAAATTAATCCTCTGATCTTTTCTATTATGACTTCTGTTTTGCTTTTAAAATTTTTTCTTGTATTTGTTTTATGTTTCTCTTGCCCCAGGTTAAAACTAATATTCTCTAGTATTTTCTTCAGATGCTTTTGTAGGCTTTATTTTTTTTTATGTTCAGCTCTTTAACCCGTCTGGATTATTTATTTATGAGTGGTGTGTGGTAGGGATCTACCTTTTTCCTTTTTTTCCCAAAGAAGTACCTAATATCCTAATTCTAGTCAATTCTCCACCGATGTGAAGCACATACTTCATCAAATGACACATTTTCCCACACCTGAGTCATTTTTTGGAGTCTTCTTTTCCACTGATCTCTTTGTGAGTTCTTATGTCAAGACTATACTGTTTCATAGTTACATAATATACTTCGATATTTATTAGCATGTTTCCTAACATTGTACATTTTCAGATTTATCATAGTCATTTCCACACTCTCCATTCCAGTTGACCTTTATTTTCAGCTTTTAAGTTCTGTTTTTAAAAACATCTCTGAAGATTCTGATTGAAGTTACAGTAATTACATTTGTGTATTATTTTAGAGAAGTGACATCTTTACAATATTAGGTCTTCCCATCTAGATTGTTTTTAATATTCCTAATTGAAAGTACATATTGTTGATCATATAGGTCATGTAATTTCTGAATTCATGTGCATTATTCCACCCCAGCTGTTAAACCTAGCTCTTGCTTCTGTAGTAGAATACAAATAAAACTGCAATAGAACTAGTCACCAAAATCATTCTTGCCCACACCGTTGGTCCTTCCTAGTGAGTAGCATGGCATTTTAAAAACTAAATCAGATATTCTCTCACTTAAAATCATTTGATGGCTGGCTTCTGTATGCACTTAAATAAAATCCGAACTTCTTAGCAGGGCTCTCAGATCCTTTTGTGGTCTGGCCCTTATTAACCTGCCATGTGTCTTCATCCTTTACCATTGCCTATATTTTGAGCTGAGGTTTGCTTTGACTTTGTTTTCCTATAGTTCAGTCTTCCATTGGCCTCCTTTCTGTCTTAAATGAGTCCTTCTCTATTTGTATACCCTGTTTTTGTATGTATTGTACATATATTGCTTTCGTATGTTTATTTGATGATTATTTTTATTTTAATGTTTTCTTCCTTTCATGGGATTAAAATAGAGTCAGCTTTTATAAATCAGAAATCCACATTCTTCTTTGTTCTGATAGAAATCAGTATTGCAGTCTATCCAGGTGTAGTTAATTGAAAGTTGATAAACTCATGATACATAGACAATGAAAATCTGAACTCCACAGATGAAGAATTCATTTTGAAATTTTAGTATTTTTAAGTAATTGATATGAATTATGATTAAGTTGCTCAGTGCTGTACAAATATGGAAAGTATTTGGTTTATCAGCATATATGTGAGGAAAGATCAGAAATGTTTATGTTCTCCGAATTTTATTACTTGTAAAAATACATTAAATTAGCTGGAACTAAGTTGTCAGATAAAATGCAGGACTCTTAGTTAACTTTGAGTTTCAAATAAATAATCATTTCTAGTGTGTTTCATATAGTATTTGGACTATACTTATACTTAAAAGTTATGTTTTATATCTGAAATTTAAATTTAACTGGGCATCTTGTGTTTCTGTTTGCTAAATCTGGCTGACCCAGCTATATGACAACTCTGTAGCAACCTGACTTCCTAGGAATGCAACAAACAACCACTAAGTGGGTTTTAAAAATAGATCCTCACGCTGTGGTGGTGGGGGGAGGGTATAGCTCAGTAGTAGAGGACATGCTTAGCATGCACTGAAGTCCTAGGTTCAATCCCCAGCACCTCCATTAAAAAAAAACCTAATTACCCCCCCAAAAGGCATAACCAATAAAGAAGAGAAAGGAAAGCCTTCTAATATTAAAAACACATGCAGGTTTCTAAATAATAATAATAATATGAGACGCTCGGAACTGCCGACTGGAGAGCTACCCGTACAGGGCCGGCGGCGGGAGCGGAGTGGGTCGGCAGGCCGAGCCGGGCTGGGGCCGTGTGGGGGCCGGGCCGGCGGACGGCGGGACGGGCTGCACCGTGAGCGCCTAGGATAAGGCGGTGGCCGAGCGCCCCAAGGTGATGGACAAGAACCTGCGGGAAGGCGGCTCGGGAGGTGAAGTTGCTGCTGCTGGGTGCTGGGGAGTCAGGGAAGAGCACCACTGTAAAGCAGATGAAGATCATCCATGAAGATGGCTATTCAGAGGAGGAATGCCTGCAGTACCGGGCAGTCGTCTACAGCAATACCATCCAGTTCATGATGGTCATCGTCAAAGCCACGGGCAATCTGCAGATTGACTTTGCTGACTCCTCCGGAGCGGATGACGCCAGGCAGCTGTTTGCACTGTCTTGCATGTCTGAGGAGCAGGGTGTGCTCCCTGAGGACCTGTCCTGTGTCATCCGGAGGCTCTGGGCTGACCGTGGTGTGCAGGCCTGCTTTGGCCGCTCGCGGGAGTACCAGCTCAAAGACTGCTGCCTACTACCTGAATGACCTGGAGCGCACTGCACAAAGTGACTACACCCCCACGCAGCAGGATGTGCTTCAGACCCGCGTGAAGACCATGGGCATCCTGGAGACACACTTCACCCTCAAAGACCTGCACTTCAAGATGTTTGATGTGGGTGGTAAGCAGTCCGAGCGGAAGAAGTGGATTCGCCGCTTTGCGGGCATCCCAGCCATCATCTTCTGCGTAGCCTTGAGCGCCTATGACCTGGTGCTAGCTGAGGACGAGGAGATGAACCGCATGCACGAGAGCATGAAGCTGTTCGACAGTATCTGCAACAAGTGGTTCACGGACACGTCCATCATCCTCTTCCTCAACAAGAAGGACCTGTTCGAGGAGAAGATCACACACAGCCCCCTGACCATCTGCTTTCCTGAGTATACAGGGGCCAACAAGTACGACGAGGCAGCCAGCTACATCCAGAGTTAAGTTTGAGGACGTGAACAAGCGCAAGGACACCAGGGAGATTTACACGCACTTCACGTGAGCCACCGACACCAAGAAGGTGCAGTTCGTGTTCAACGCTGTCACCGACATCATCATCAAGAACAACCTGAAGGACTGTGGCCTCTAATGAGGGGCAGCGGGGCCTGGCAGGACAGGCCA
Source organism: Camelus dromedarius (assembly GCF_036321535.1). Taxonomy (NCBI): domain Eukaryota; kingdom Metazoa; phylum Chordata; class Mammalia; order Artiodactyla; family Camelidae; genus Camelus; species Camelus dromedarius. The sequence goes on from NC_087461.1 coordinate 16,282,711, forward strand.
CCGCCAACTCTGCTCCCCCCAGCCCCTGAGGAAGATGGGGGCAAGAGGACCACGCTCCCCGCCTGTCCCCCTGGCCGCTTTTCCTCCTCTTTCCACTCTATGTGCTTGGCTCCCCTGTCCCCTCCCTCAGCTCCAGAGACTGGGGGAAGGGGTTGCCACAGGCCTCTGTGTTTGAAGCCCGCCCTTGTCCCAGGTGCAGGGAAGGGCCATGGGTACCCTCTCCTGTCATCTCTTATGGTTTTAACCATCATCTTGTTCTGTAATGGGGGAGGGGAGCACATACTGAGTTTCCCAAGGCCTGTGTTTGGACGGGCACTCAATTCTCCGGCCTGGGACCCCTAGCTTCACCCAACACCAGCCCCTGACCCAGCCCCAGTCCAGATGTTTACACGGAGCCTCCTGCCCGCCCACCCGCCCCCCTCAGCCGCTCGGAGGCCCCAAAGGAAAAAGCACAAGAAGCGTGAAACGCCACCATTCCTGGAGACCACAGTCCACCTGCTAATTCTTATAGCTTTTTAAAAAAATGAAAGTCAAGAGAAAAAAAAAAACTGCAAACCTAGAAAACTTCTTAGAGAAAAACTATTTAAAACTGTCCAATCCTGACCAGTGCCCACCCAACCCCTTTCCAGTGATTCTGTGCCTTGAATGTGTCTTGTGTGTTTACACCCATCCCTCTGCTGGTTGCCCCCTCTGTGGGCGGTGCCCTGCCCTCCACAGAATTGGGTTCCAAAGGCTGTTCCAGACAACTGCCAATGTCACTGAGGTCCTGCCCCCGCGGCCCTGGGCCCTGGCTCCATTAACCTAAATGTAGCTCCTTAGTGCTAACCTAGGAACCGCCGCTGCCTGCTGACCCCTCATGCCCTCGCCCCAGGCCTGGGTCCTTCAGCATTGAACACTTCCTTGCTTTTTTCACGTTTTATGAAATTGTTCACCTGGTTTGAAATAATAAAATGTAGAAAGAAAGAAGATAATAATAATAATATGAAAAAAAAATTCCTCACTTCAGAAACAGATTTCACAAAGTTCGTGTCTCAGATTGTATGTACCTTTAACCTCTAAGTGAGATAACCACATCTATTTTTTTTTTTAATTTTAGATATTCTAACATTTGTGTAAAAAAGTTCTTTTTTTCTTTAATTTTTTTAAACTATAGATTCTACACCTTACTGACTCAAGGACCCTACATAATTTCATCCTAGCTTATTTTTTCAGCCATCATGAACCTATGCTGGAACAAAATTACGCTGCTTGCTTTCATTTCTTTGTTCATGCTACTCCTTGTGCCTGAAGACCTAGATCCTTCCCATCTGTATTTGTCCAGTTCCTCAACTCCCACCTTGTAGGCCCTCCCTTCCTGATTCTCACAGCTAAGGGAGACCAGCTTGCCCTCTGAGCATTTTGACTTTGTAACGCTTACCACGTTCTACTTTTATCATCTACTGGTTTGTTTCTCTTTTTTCTGGGGGGGGGGGATAAATTTTTTTTAATTGTAGTAAGACCATTTAACATGAAATCTACCCTTATGATGAGTTTTTAAGTATGGTATTAACTATTAAAACAAAGTTTTACAGCAGATTTCTAGAACTTATTCATCTTCCGTAACTGAAACTTTTTATCTATTGAATAGCAGCCCCCTATTTCCTCCTCCTCCCAGCTCCTGGCAACCAACATTCTACTCTCTGCTTCTATGAGTTTGATGATTTTCAGATACCTCATGTGGGTGGAGTCACGCAGCTTTTCTCATTCTGTGACTGGCATATTTCACTTAGCATAAAGTCAGCAAGGTTCGTACCTATGCCACAGATCATATGACTTTTTTGTTTTTTAATCCTGAATAATACTCCATTGTATAGATGTACCATAATTTATCCATTCATTAGTTGCTAGACATTTAGGTTGTTTTCAATTTCTTAGCTGTTGTGAACAGTGCTGCAATGATCCTCGGAGTGCAGATACCTCTTTGAGATCCTGATTTCATTCTTTTGGATTAAATACCCAAAAGTGAAACTGCTGGATCATATGGTGGTTCTATTTTTAATTTTTTGAGGAACCACCAATCATGGTGGATTTCCATTTTCCATTCCCACCAACAATTTACAAGGATTCAAATTCTACACATCCTGGCCAACGCTTATCTTTTGTGTTTTTGATAATGGTTATCCTAACAGGTGTGAATGATACCTTCTTGTAGTTTCAGTTTGTACCTCTTTGATTATCAGTGATGTTCAGCATCTTTTCATACACTGTTGCCATTCGTATGTGTTCTTTAAAGAAATGTCTAAGTCTCTAGCCCATATTTTTTTCTTTTGGGGTTTGGCTTTGTTTTGCAGGTTATTTGGTTTTTTGCAGCTGAGTTGTAGGAGTTCCTTATGTATTTTTGGTATTAACCCCGCATCAGATATGCAGAGAGGCTGTTTGCTTATTTGTCTTCGTATTCCTGGTGATATTTGTATGTCTGCACTGTTTAGCATGGTGCTTTTCAACACTTGGTACTCAAGGTATGTTTGTTAAATAAATGTAAGCAAGTTATCTCGTTTCCAAGGCAGCATCAAGTTTGAAAGGCCACAGAATTTCTGTAGACTCCCTGAATGAAGTGAGAAGTGATAGTTGAGGGTGGAGGAGCAGGGTATAAAAAAGCAAACTTGAATATAAAACTCTGCATTTAGAGGCAGTCTCACTGACTGAACGAAGAGTTGCTAGGCACTGATCATGATTAGTCTTAAATGCTAGGCTAAGAAAACGAAGCTATACAGAAAAGTCTAAAATATGACATACTCATTAGAACTTTCTGCAAATTTCTAGATTTCTTTGAGACTTACTGAGAAAAGTCTTGTGTAACTAAATTCTGTAAATTTTAATATGTGCGAATAATATATTCTCACTATAATTACAACTTTGTACAACAGTAACTATTCTTAATGATGCACTTTAGCTATCTAATGAAGATAAAAGTAAATATTTATCCTATTTAAGAAAATAAGAGTAATACATTTTTAAAATGTTACCATCTAAACAGCATGCCTAAACGTGATTATTGACCTAATCTGAATAATTTATTATCTAAGAATTATGAACAGCTAATTTGCTATATTTAGTAGCATGATATTATTATAAATATATATTTGTTTAAAATTCTAAGGAAATAAATGATGTAGTATTAAGTCATAACACTAGGTGGTGGTAACTGATTTTAGAAATTGAAATGTGAAAATGTTTCTTAACATGTATTCTTTGAACTTGAAGACATTTAGTACTGCTTCTGTTTCAGAAGGAAGAGGACGGAAAAATTTGAAAGGCTATTTGGGCTGCTCACCCTCACTCCTTTTTCCTTTGAACACTGTTATCCGGTGATTCTCCAAGTTTTTTGATCTCATGCCCTTTATACGCTTAAAAAAAAAAATTATTGAGGATTCAAAAAAACTTTCACTTACTTGGTTTATAGGAAAATAATGATCACTGCCATTTTGTCAAAGATTAAGACTGAAAAATTTTTAAAGATTTATTAATTCATTTTAAAATAACAATAACACAACCATTATTTTGAATATAAATATTTTAATAAAAAAATAACTATTTTCCAAAATGATAAAAAAAAAACTTTAGTAAGAAGAGTGACATTGTTTTAAAATTTTGCAAATGCCTTTAATGTCTAGTTTATTAGTAGACAGCTGGATTCTCAGATCTGTTTATAGGTTCAGTCTGTTGGGAATAACATATCATTTAGCCTCTGGAAAACTCCACTCTACACTCATGAGAGAGTCAAGAGTAAAGGCAATTACTGCCTTCTTTATGAAAATCATTTTGATTTCATGTAGTCTCCAAAAAATCATGTGGATCCCTAAAAATCCTCAACTACATTTGAGAACTACTGCTCTGCCTCCTCTGTGCCTGTTAGTTAAAAAATATAAACTGTATGTATACATGTCTTCTATTAATTTTGAATTTACAATTAGAAAGCCTTAAGCAACCAGTTCTTGGTTTATACTATCTGGATGTTGTACTTAAGGATACATAGTAAAATATTTACAACAAAAACTACTAAGTTACATCAGTTGACAAGAAAAACATAATATCCTAATAGAAAAAAGGACAATACATGACCAGAGTGGCAAAAAGATGCCAAGTTTTATGTAGGCATTGTGTTTAAAGTGGACCTAATTTTTACCTGAAGAAAATGCTTTTTAGAAATACACATGGACCCAAGTTACTTTTATAGTGATACTTAATGTACATGAGCTGAAAGCTGTACTCTTTTCATAAAGATCTTTATTACCATCACAGTTACATCTTATGAAATAATCTTTTTATTTCCTATGCTTTTTCTATTCTTTCTTATTCATTTCCATGATGTCAGCTCTCTCATCTGTATGCTGACGACTCCCAAAGCTTTACATCCAACCCTGACCTCTCCCTGAGCCTTACTTCTAGTTGTGTATCCATCCTTAGCTAGAAGTCCTAAAGTTAACCTCAGTTGCAGCTTATCTAAAACCATCTTCTCTCTCCATACCACTTCAGAAGCTACTTCTTAATTCTTTCTCTTAGTTAATCATGATTTATCAGGTTCCCCAGGCTAGAAACCTTAAAAGGAAGCTTTGGCAAATTCTTCACCACTTAAATACATTGATTTTTCATACTTTTTTGCCATTTCCTCTACCTTGAATTTTCCTCTTATCCTCTTCTTGGCTTGGAAAATCCCTACTACATATGCTTCAAGATTCAACTCAGACACTTAGGTACGCCTTCCCTATCACAGTGAGCAGATGCTCTAACACAACTATAAGATAATGTGTGTGCCTGTAAACAGCACAAGTGTTTTCATCTATGTCCTTTGATAAGCTCTTAGCCTTTGTAAAGCAGATAGCATGTTCTCTTCATCATTTCCCCAGTCTTAAGCATGCTGCTTGTGTTTATTTATAGGAGAGAGGGATGGTATCCAATGTTCGTCGAAACGTAACATTGAATATAAAGTTTTATAAGTGCATTTTAATGTATATCTGAGTTATCACATACCCACTGCCTGATTGAACGGTATTTTATAATGAGTAGTTCTGTGATGATAACTTGATGTGAACTCTTAACAGTAAATATTTGCTAGGTTTTAAAGTGTAGTTTCCTGTAAAAGAAAAAGTTTCGGCGTAGAATATGTATGTACATACATATATTTACACTGAAGTGCTTTTCCAATTTATATACTAATGCAAAACGCTATTTTGTTACAGAGCTTCTTGGTATTCATGAACAAGCAGCTGTGGGATTCTTAACACTAATGGAAGCTTTAAGATACTGTAAGGTAAGTTAATTTTCAAGGTGCTTTGCGTGGGTTTTATTCACATACCTACTGTTGTGGGTAGCATTTTTCTCCCATGACAACACATTTTAGCTTACTACTGTTGCCATGTCCTCTCAGCTACTTTCTGATCTCCCTTCCTGAGCTGACAGGCTTATCAAAGGCAGCATTAAGCTGGGTGATCATCTGAGTTTCCGATTTTTGAAGCTTTTTCCATTTTGAGGGTAAGGGGCAGAACCCAGTATGAAGTAATTTATAAAAATAGAGATATCTATGGCTGCGGCTGCATATTCTTTTACCTCAGGTAAAAGAATGTCCCATTTGTTCCTCGCTAGCAGTGTGCTTCACTGGAACAACTGGTAATACTTTATCAGGCAAAGAGAAAGATTTGTTAAATGCCTGAAATTCTTTCTTTTGTCTATTTCATCTGAAAAATGATTTCACAGCAAAAAAAGAGAAGCATTTCACAGCATTAAACCCTTTAATACATGTGCTAGGGTTAGCAACTGGCATGAGACTCCTCATTTTTTGATATATGTCTCTGCTTTACTGGACAATTTAAAATAACTATTGGATATTCCAAATAGTTTTAAATGGAATTTAAATCACTAATGATTTGCACTTAATAAGATGCTCGGATTTTGGAGAAAGAAAGTTCTCATGTTCTTTTCTATTCTAGAATGGTGGTTCCATAGCAGTGGTTTCTGGTGGTGGTGATTATTTTTAGTAGCATTAACAGTATTTTCCTTCTTTCCTTCCCTTTCCTCCCGTCTCCTCCCCTCCCCTCCCCTTTCTTCCTCTCTTCTCCCTCCCCTTTCTTCCCCTCCCCTCCCTTCCCTTCCCTCCTCTTTCCTCCCCTTTCTTTCATTCCCCTTTCCTCCCCTTCCTTCCTTTCCTTTCTTGTTTACCAGACAGCGTTCCTTTTTCAAGACAACACTTAGACAGGAGTAATACACACGTGATAAACAAGTTTCTCCTGTCTTTATTCATTAGTAGTGATCATACTATCAAACAGTAGGAACTCTTATATTTTCAGTGACTTTAATTACACAAGCTAAAGCTATTTCAAGGCAGTCTAGTGACCAGAGAATCAAGTTGTGTCCCTTCCTCTCCAGCACACCAACACACAAACATTCACGTATCCTCAAAGTGTGTGTGTGTCTGTGTGTGTGCACACATAAAAAATGGTAACTATATAGAGACAATGGATATGTTAATTAGCTTTTTAGAGTGCATACATCCAAACATCAAGTTGTACATCTTAAGTATGTACAATTTTTATATGTCAGAGATTTTTCAGTGAAGCTGTTTTCTAAAAAGTGTGTATGGTATGTGTGTTGCAAGAGGATAGGGTGTGAAGATGATAGATTTTGAAATCTTCACCCTTTGGCCTTAAGGCCCTGATGGTCTGGATTCTGTCTGTCCTTCAGAGTTGCATTGATCTCTCTCTGTTTGCTGTGGTCCAGCCACACTGGTCTCCTGTCAGTTTTTCATACACGCTAAGCCCTTCCCTGCCTGATGACTCTTTGACTTGCTTTCATTTCTGCCTGGAATCCTCCAGCTCTTTAATGGATGTCTTACTCTCTCCTTCAGGTCCTACTTCAGACGGTGCCTCAAAGACCCTTTCCTTGACCTTTACCTCCATGACCCTTTTTCACATTATTTCATAGGAATACTCACTTTGTAATGATCCTTTTTGTTTACTTACCTTTTTTTAATCTTGAATTTATTTTTCCATTGTTGTCCATAATGAAGTATAAGCTCTTTGAAGGCAGGCACATTGTCTTTCTCAGTACATCTTAGGTACTCAGGAAATATTTGTTGAATGAATGAATGGATAATTTCACCAGAATTACAAGCTTTTCTAAAATAGGTGCTTTTGCTTTTCTTTAACTGTTAGATAGAACAGAGGAGTGTCTGTTTCTCCCCAAGATCTTAGCAGAAAGTCGGTAGCTGCTGCATATTCTTCTGTTACTGTAGTATTATTACTCTGGTGTTACTGTAGTTTTACTGCTCCAGTGTTCTAGCAGGAACTGTGATGTTTTCTAAGATTAAAAGATAGTTTTTAATGACGGGGTTCAGCACACTGACACTCAGATAGATGAAAGGCAGAACTCTTTGTTACTTACACTTCCAAACAAAAGAAAGCTACCAAATCGGGCCAAAGAGGAAATGACACCTGGGTGCAGGGCAGCAGCAAGCTGCAGCCCTAGGAAGTTGAGGTGGGAGTTGGGATGGTAACTATGTTTCATGGGCCCTTTGTGGACTGACTGCCTTGAATAGTTTCAGTGAGCTCTGGGGCGTGGGAGTTGTCCCTCCTTGTCTGGTACCTTGCTCCAGGGCGACGCACAGTGGCTGGAGTATGGGGGTCCCATCAGGGAGGTGGTTGGGGTTTTGACTTAATCTGTCTTTTTTAAGGGAATTGACCAGCCCCTAGTCAGGCCTCAAAACGCAGTTAAGATAGTGATTTAAAAAAAAACAAAAAACAAAAACCTACCTATTACACTGTGGTGCTCATCTGTATATAACTCTAGATGTCCTTCTGAGATATGTACAAACATTTACTCTTTACCAAACATTTAGAGAAATGGCATTAAGGAAGTAATTGTGTTTGTATTAGTTTTGTGAATCTGAACAATTCCCTGTTCTTTGATAGTGTAGCAAATTGCCCTTTAGAAATGAAATTAACATTTTGATTACCATTTTGGCCACATGTGTTCATTAACACCCATGACACTGTCTCTCTCACGGGCTCTCTAGATAGCTGTCTCCTCCCTCTCTCACCCTGTGTGTGCGCGCGCGCGCGTGTGTGTGTGTGTGTGGACACTTGCATGCGAGATAAAAGGCAACTCTGAGTGCTTTTGGCTGTGCACTTTAAAAAAAATAGATATACAACTTAGATATCATAAAATTCACCATTTTAAAGTGTGTAGTTCATGAGCTTTTAGTATATCCACAAGGCTGTGCAGTCATCACCAGTAGCCAATTTTAGTATGTTTTCCTCACCCCGTAAAGTTCCTGTGAACCCTTTAGCTGTCACTTCCTCACTCCCCCACAGCCCTTTCTGTCTCTGTAGTTTTGTCTATTCTGGACATTTCATCTAAATGGAATCCTATTTAGGATTGTGTGTGTGGCCTTTAGTGTCTGTTTCCTTTCACTTAACCTAATGTTCTCAGTGTCCAGTCATATTTTAAACGTATTAGTATTTCATTCCTTTTTATGACCAAATAACATTCTATTGTATGACACATCAATTTGTATCAGTTTTGTTTATCTCTTTATCAGTTGATAAACATTTCGGTTTCTGATTTTTGTCTGTTATGAGTAATACTGCTATGAACATTAATATGTAAGTTTTTTGTGAACATGTTTTTATTTCTCTTGAGTGTTTACCCAGGAGTGAACTTACTGGGTCATATAGTAACTATATGCTTAACATTTTGCAGAACTGTCAAACTGTTTTCCCAAGTGGTGGCACCATTTATGCCTTCTTGATTTATTTATTTTTATTATTATAAAACACTTCATGAGCTCAGCATTTACCCTTTGATCCTAAAGTATATAATCTTATCCTTATTTCTTACTTCTACCTTAATTACACACACATACATACACTCTGACACACACACACACTTCTTCTAAAAGAGTAATTAAACATCTAAACTTTTCAGCACAGGAGGCATGATGTAATGGAAAGCTGCCACATTAGGAGTCGGGAAACCTGAGTTCAATTCCAGCTCTATACTAGTTAGCTGTTTGAATCCAGACCAAGCCCTGATCCTGTGTATTTCTCAGTTTCCGTATGTAGAACTGGAGGTCTTGCACTGAACACCTCTAAAGCTGCTCTAGTCTGAACCTGTGATCAGAGCTTTTCCTTTTTCTTTGTCCTTTTGCTGTGACTCTTCTCTGTTGTCCTTAAGCCATTTGTTCTCCTCGACTGGTTCACTGTTGCCATTAGCACATCCGGCTCACCCCTCCCATCATGGGTTTTACTATCCACAAATACCAAAGAGCCTGTTTCCCACTGCCCTCCTGATGATGTGAATAAATTCCAAATGGTGGTCGGAAATGGGGCCTCCCAGCAGGGTTTTTGGCTGCTTAGGGAATAGTTGGCCCTGACTGCTGTGAGTAGCCGCTTAGAATTTCCCAATTCTAGGGAGCCTGTGTAAGAAAAGAAAATTCTGCAGATTTTATTGGTAAGTTTAGTTGTTTTTCAGTCCAAATCTTTGTCCACCTAAGATTGTGGGTGATTGAGGTGAACATGATTGGATTTCACAAGTCTTATTTGTTGTTGTTGAATTTTAAGCTTCCTTTTTCCTCTATCACACACACAAAAATGATACTCTTAAATTTGGGGTACTATCATTTTTATAGATTAAATATATAACCTTAAAGGCAGGCTATAAAGTATAACTTTTTGTACATTTTAGACACTTAATATTGTAAAACTTTGAATTTACCTTCTACCATGAAGAATCAAATGACAGACTTCTTTTATATTCTTAAATGTTTGGGAGTATATATTTTGCTATAGAGAAATTATTATATTGCTCCATGGTCTTTGCAGACAGGGTGTTCTTTATCTTTAGTAAGAGAAAAACGTCACACAAATATGAAGAGAAGCATGAGTAAGAATAGACAGGGTGTTCTTAAGGATTTTTCCTTTTACTTACTTATTCATAAGTCTACTTACTTGTTAATTTTAATTATTTTCCTGATAAAGTAATCATCATCAAGTTTATAGTGTCAGAGTTTGAGATACCAAGCTAGAATTCTAGAAGTGTCGTTCTACCTAGGATCTTTAGTAAAATCTGAGAATAATTCTTAGGGCTAAACTAATTCCTTTTATCTGTGTTACCTTTGATGATGATGATGATGATGATGATGATGTGGTGTAAGTGTCCAATGTAAGCTTATTAGCCCTGATAGTCTTTATAACACTCATTTGGACAGTCAGCATTTGACCTTAATGGGGAAGGCATTCTGGCACAATCCATTATTCCATTTAAATATCAATAAGACACTAGTTATGCTTCAGATATTCATTGGCAGATATTTAACAGACAATATAAAGTTTTCATTTGTTTATTTATTTTGTTACATTTGTTCTAGGTTGGTTCTTACTTGAAATCTCCAAAATTCCCTATTTGGATTGTTGGCAGTGAAACTCACCTCACCGTATTTTTTGCCAAGGTATGCTTATAGCAGGATTTTTTTCTTTTAAGTATGACATTAGACAGATAAATAATATAGGTCCATATTTAGTTTGAATCTTTGTGCAGACTTCAGTGTATTTCCTCTGACAAATGGATTGTTTCAAAATCTAAAAAATTAATTCTGAAGAACATAACTGTTGTATTGCTCTGGTTTGGGGATCACTTTAGTAAAATCTGTCATGATTTAGTTATAATTTCTTTATCTTTTCCAACTTAAGAACTTTAGCTTTTGATTTTTTTTCAGGAATCTCTTGTGATATGGTGAAAATAATTGAATTTAAAAGTTTTGGGTTGATCTTTTGTAGAGAAAATCTTACTTATGTGACAAAATAATTTTAGTTATAACATCTAGGAAAATATTTTTAAATCTGTTAATAGTTTAGTGATATAGAAGTCAGTTGCTCTTTTAAGAGGGAATATTTCCTATAGTTTTAATATATATAGTTACCATATTGAAATAGGTTAAATGCATTTGAATATGTTTATTTTAAAATTCTTAAACTCTTTCTAAGTCCCAGCCTTTATAATATTTCTTTCTCTTTGAGTGGCTAAGAGCATTGAAGCCAGACAGCCTTTATTAGAATCTCAGCCTTGCCACTTCCTAACATCCCTCAGCCTCTTTTCTCATGTCTTTAAAATAGTTTTAATAATAGCACTTTGCTCTAAGAATTGTTGTCAAGCTTTCATATAAAGCATTTAGCAGTACCTAGTACAAGTTGAATGCCCAGTAAATCTTAGCAGTTGTCATCATCATCATCATTGCCTTTTTCATTTTCCTACATTTATTATATATTTTTGGTATGCCTACACGGAGTAAAAGGAGAAAATATATGTAATTATATTTTTGAGGTTTCTTAATTCTCTTGCACTTTCCTGCTTACTCAGCATGATTTTTCAGCTTATATTTGTTAATGTTAAGTTTGTATCTGTAAGAAGTATGAATTATATAAATTGTACCAAAGGCTGAACTGACAGTGCTGTTTTTTGGATCTTTTATTTATTGCTGTATTTACTTTTATTGTGCTGGCGAATATCCAGCTAGTAGATGTAGTGAAACACACATACATACCGTTCCTTAAACAGAAAAAGCTGTAAAATACAACTCTACAGGTACAGACCTTTCTGATTTGTTACATTTCATCTGACAGCTTTGCTGTTAATTTCCCTCCTGAAGTAGAGAGGAAGAAGTTAAAAGCAAAATGTAAACCAAAGAAACTAAACAACGAATTCCTGAGTGAGGATTTCATCATTTGACTAATTTTTGTGTCGTGTTACAAATTTCCAGAAAAGGAAATCAGTTCCATTTCACATACAGAAATGTATTTTCAATCCAGTTATTAATCATTTTTATCACCAATCCTATTCTTTAGCAGTAGGAAAACTAACAAATGCTCTGAAGCTATGTAAGCATCAAATATAAAAGGTAATAAGGTGAAAATATTTTAAATCTTAAACTTTATGATTGATATTTGATTAATGAATTTGTTGTCAAAACAGCAGAAGAGGTTTCACAGGAGGTTAACACAAAGAACAGTGTCAGTTGACCTATGTAAACACACACACTTTGTGTTCAAGCCTTGAAATGTTAGGGATGTTGAAAGAGTCATGGGAGTGAATGAGACCCACCTTTCTGTGAAACAGACACTTCTTACTTGCCTGTCCTGGTCTTCTGTGTTGATCCCGTAGCACTTGGCCCATCGGGCTGTTGCATTTACCACACAGTGCACAGTTGCTCCTTCCCATGCCTTTTTCTGCATGGCAGTGGTCAGCAGTGAGCCTTGTCTGGGGCGGGGACTCTCTCATTCATCTCCTTTTCCATAGACCTCAGCCACGGGCAGTGAAAGTTGAATTGGAGCTATGAGGTACATTGAAAAACAAAAACCCCTGCCACACCAGTTGTAAGCCTGACAAAACAACTCAGGGTACACCATGGAAGTCAGTCAGGGTTTTTAAATCTGTCTTCATTTATTTGCACCCCTGAACTACTACTAATCCTGATAGGAAGGTGCACACACACGCGAAGTGATCAAAGAGACGTTTGTGGTAGGATAGTAGGTTCTTTAACTATTATATATAATAACAACCATATGTTTCAGGTATCTTATCTCTCTTTAAGAGCTCTTAAATTTTATCCTCATTATTATTATTCCGTTACTTACCGTTTGCATTTTCCATATCTGGCATATAGAATGACATAGTGTGGGGGTTCGTTAGTTTAATGAATAAAGCCTTTACACAAATTTTCTATAGTTGGGTTCCAGCGACATTTATAGCTTCTAAAAATATTTTTTCATGACTCATTCTGAAGCATCTTAAAAGCCTGGGTACTTCCTTTTCAGTGAAGTTTAGAGCAACTGAATTTGGATTGCTTGAACATGTTATCTTTAAAAAGAGTTGCAGGTAAATAATTTTTTGTTTGAAATAAAGTATTATAAAACTGGAAGAACACAAGTGGTAAATGACATTGATAATACTTGATAACATTTACTGGGTCCAACTTCAAATTTTTTTCAAGTAAAGTATTTATGTAGTCTTCACAGTATGGAAAATACTGTGTACACTTTGCTGTTCTTCACATTATAATGGGATCTATTATTTGGTCATTCTTGAATATTTATATGTTAGAGCAAGTAATTTTGGCTGTGAGTTTATTTTTATTATTATTTTTGATTTTTGGTTTATTTGATTTTGGTGGGTTTGTTCACTTTATGTTCCTGGCCTGAAATAAACAACACAGTTTTTTTGGGGGGGGGGGGTTGGGGTTCTTTTCCAACCCTCCCAGGAGCTTAATGTAAATGTTGATATCTTTTTCTATGAAACTGGTGTGTTTGTCCGTGTATGTATTTAATGTGCTGACTTCTTTGAGCTGATTATGATAAAGTAAAAACACATGTTTTAAGGTCACAATTTTCAAGGTAGTCCATAATTCGGCATTGTTAGATGCCTTTAAAAAGCAGTAGACCTGTTTATGTATCTTACACACTGGAGGTGATAGTAGTGGCAGTTCCCTTCCTTTAATTTTATACCATTTGTCAAATATTTACAGGGTATATAATAGGTGCCTGGCATTATGCCGAGCTCTGTGAAAACGGTGGTGAGCAGAAAGAGATTAGGCGCCTGGTTTTATGGAGGTGTGCATTCTAATGAGGGAGGCATTAATCAAAGAATCACACTTAGAAAATTACAGCTGTGATGGGTGCTAACAAAGCGCAGGTCTGGAAAGCTAGAAGGGAGATTAGGAACGTTTCCTTGAAGAACTGATGTCAAAAATGAGCACTGAGGCATCAGTGAGATTAAACAACAGGAAAAGGAGGGAAAAAGAGCATTCCCTACATAGGAAATAGTTGGAGCAAGCAAACAGCGGTAGAACAAAGAGCTGTGTGTGAACAAATGAAAGAGAAGAGCAGGAGCCCTGAGAACTGGGGGCAGGGACAGGAGGTCGGAGGAGGCTGCAAAGGTAGGCAGCCCACACGACTCTCTTCCAAGAGTACTGACAGCCACTAGACTTTAAAAATCCATGGTGGGAGTAGTTTGGGAGAAGATAGGAAGGAAGGGAACAAGACTGAAATTGCATTTTGAAAAAATTCACTCCGGGTAATTGGGAAAAACAGACACACTGAAGGATAACCTGGGGAGGGGGTAAACAAGACGTGTAATTTTCCTGGTAAGCAAAGAATGTAGTTTGGTCCAGGGTAATGATGGTAGAGATGGATAGAAGTACAGTCGACCCTTGAGCAACACGGGTTGGAACTGAGCGGGTCCACTTATACACAGATTTTTTTCAGTAGTAAATACTACATAATCCTGGGTTGGCTGGATCTCTGGTTGCTTGAATGTTTGGATACAGAACCACAGAAAGAGGAACCATAGATACATATGGCTGACTCTTAAGTGACATGCAGACTTTCAGCTATACTGAGGGTCAGCGCCCCCATCCCCTGCATTGTTCAAGGGTCAACAGTGTATAAACTCAAGGGATTTATTCCTGAGTTAAACTGACAGGACTTGGTGAGAGACTGGCCTGGATAGGTGAGGGGTGAGAAGTCTAAGGAGACATATGTTTTTAACGTATGATCAGATCTTAGAGACTCGGAAAGAACCCAGCAGCTTTGCTCTTGCTGAATGTACCCCTTGATGATTAAAGCAATTTCTTTTTCTTTGGGCAAATTGACCAGGTCAAAAGGAGGGATTAAGATACTGCATGCAGTTTGGGATACCTCAGTGGAACCCTGCCAAATAATCCCACAGGGAGGTTTATTTATAAGTCCTTCCCACATAGGCAGTGCATTTTAGTTTCTCAAATATTAGCAGACCACCAAGGATCAGACATTTGAGGAATGCTTACATAAAGACCAGAAATCAGAGCAAATAGGGGAAAAGGCACTCAAAAAAATAGAGACAGTGTAGGATAGTGTAGGGATAAAAAGAGAACGTCAAAAAAAACCCAAAAACCATAAAAGAAATTATATCCACAATACTATGGAGGCTGTGAGAAGAGAACGTTTTGATCAACAAAAGAGAAACGGAAAACTTACTAAAAGAATTGAAAGACGCACTGGAAAATTCTCTTTCCTAGATCATTGCAATAGCTCCCTAACTGACGACTATGCTGTTGCCCTTGGTGGAGCTATAGTGTCTTCTCAATTCAGCAGCTCAAATGAGCCCATTAAAATGTAAGTCACTTCATGCCACTGTCCTGCTGAAAACCCTGTCAAATATTGGTATAAAGGATTCCTGCACTCCTTCAGGTCAGCATTCAAGGGTCATCTCCTCAATGAAGCCTTCCCTGGTCATTGTTTTTTTAGAAAAGAAACCCTTTTCATTAACATTCTCCCACTCACTCTCAAAACTAGATATTTTTTAATTAATTATGTGAAATTCACATAACAAAATAAGTCATTTTCAGGTGAACAATTGAGTAGCATTTAGTACATTCACAGTGTTGTGTAACCACCACCTGTATCTAGTTCCAAAACACATTCATCATCCCAAAGTAAAACTCCGTATCCATTCAGCAGTTACTCCCCATTGCTTGTCTCCAGAACCCCAGCAACCACAGATGTGTTTTCAATCTCTATGATTACCTGTATTGGATATTTCCTATAAATGGAGTCATACAATATGTGACCTTTCTTGTCTGGATTCTTTGCCTGAGTATAATGTTTCTGAGGTTCATCCTCACTGTGGCATGTATCAGTGCTCCATTCCCTTTTCTGGCTGAATGGTATCCCATTGTGTGCATGTGACACCGTGTATCCACTCCTCGGTGGGCATCTGGTTTGTATCTACCTCGTGGCTGTTGTGAACAGTGCTGCTGTGAACATTCCTACACAAGCACTTATGTGAGTCCATTGTCAGTTCTCTGGGAATTTGGATATATACCTAGAACTGGAATTGCTGGGTCATATGGAAATTTTATGTTTAACTTTTGGGGGCACTGCCAAGCTGTTTCCATAGCAACACCATCATTTTACATTCCCACCAGCAATAAAGAAGGGCTGTCAGCTTTCCACATCTTTGCCAGCACTTGTTATTGTCCCTTTTTATTATTATTATTTTAATTTTTATGATTATAACCATCCTAGTAGGTAGTAAGCGGTCATTGTGGTTTTGATTTACGTTTCCCTAATGACTAATAATGTTGATCATCTTTTTATGTGCTTTTGGCCATTTGTATTTAGAGGATTATCTATTCAGAACCTTTGCTTATTTTTGAATTGGATTATCTTTTTATTGAATCAGAAGATTTCTGGTTCCTAGGCACATACGGTATATTTTACTCATTTGTTTTATATTTTATCTGTCTCATTAGTAAGCTCTATGGCAGCTGGATTTTTGTCTGTTTTGTCTCCCACTGTTTCCTAACACCTAGAACAGTGCCAGGCACGGTGTTCATGCTCTGTACATTTTTGTTGAACAAATGAACAAATAAATTGGCAGAAAATACTGAAGATTTATTTCATATTGTGATCTAATCATATTGGTACTTGATAAAGGGGGAAAAGAGGGCTTAAGGGTGCTAAGCTGTCTCTGATCATAAGAATTCAATAGATCCCTAAGCTTATAAATCAAGAAATAATGGTTAATGCATGCAATATCCTACATGGAGACAAAAACAGAAGAACTTGCTTTTACTCTTCTGGCTGATCAACTTAAATACACATACATACACAAATTATTTCTCCAGATTAGTGAATAAAAACAATTTTGATGAGTATTTATAAATAAGCATTGTCACACTATGTACTCTATCATATTTAAGATTTGTGTTTATGGTTTGAAGATGGATAACAAAATTGTTCCTGTTTAGTGAAATAACTTCTTAACTGTATTTTGGTTTTTCCTTTTGAGATGAACAGTTTACTTTTAGGACTCTAAGTAATTACATTTTTTTAAAGAGGTTAGTTTGTGATTTTAAATTTGAGTACCAACCTGTTTAATTTTAATAAAATCATCTGATATTTGAGATGTTCAGTGACCCAGGACTTATTTTTATTTCATTGGAGTCTTCTTCCCAACCCATGGGGAGTCATTTAACACATTTTGTAGGATTGGTAAAGATTTTCCACAGTTCAATTTTATTTGAAAGTCAGTGGTGAAAATAAATTTAGTAGTTAACCTTTATGAACAGGTTATGAAACTTCAGATTGATCATTTATAACCATCTTTTTTAAACCATCTTTTTATTGAGGTATAGTCAGTTTAAAATGTGACAGTTTCTGGTGTACAGCATAATGTTTCAGTCACACATCTACATACATATATGCCTTTTCATATTCTTTTTCATTACAGATACAACCATTATAGATATAACTTCTTTATCTAACCCTCAAGTTTCTCAAATTTAACTTTCTGCCATGTTTTATAAATAATCTTACTTTTCTATCCAACATAGACAGGGTCATCTTTTTTATCTTAACATCTGTGTCTGTGAAACAAAAATTATATTGTGCTCTGATATATCTTAGAGAATGTGGTTGAAAAAAATGTATACAAGCTCTCCTATATAAATTGGAGTTTTATACTTAATATTGAGGGGGGAAAGCACGGAATCTCACTGCAGGGACCTTTTAGAACTTACTGTCCTCAAGTAGCAGGGTCCCACAGAATCCTGTAATAAGAGGATGTAGGTGAGGTTAAATGCACTACGTAAATGGACTTCTTCAAAGAAAGAAACATGATTTCTATTAAACGGGGTGGAGAATTTTCCATGCTGGCCATCTGAGCTATGGCAGAGTAAAACCTTTGGATCTGTACAGAGAGGGAGGGGACCCTTTGGGCATGGGCAGTGTTCCCAGACATCTTTCCGTGGTACTTTTGATGAGATTAGTTGAAAACTTGCAAACCTACTGCACAAGTAGAAGACATGATTTTGAATTGTAGATGCTTAATGAATTTAGAACCTATATTTAAACTTACTTAATATGTTTTGAATTGCTTCCTTAAGTTTTTGAAAAAGAAAAAATATCTTACTATTAAAACAAGTCTGTGTAACATTTGTTTTACAATAGGTTAAATCTTTTCTTCTTTTAGGAGCCAGGCCTTTTCATACTGAAACATAAGAATATACTTTAAATGCCCAAATATTACCTGATAGAATATTTGGACATTTGTCCTGTTACCTTTTTCTACTCTTATCATTTTTCCCTTTGCCTCTTTGACTTCCTTTTTTATATTTGGGTTCTAAGATTAAATTATTTGGCTCACTTTGATCATTTCTTCTTGAGTTGGAACTAATTATGACATTAATTTTCAATGTGAATTCAAGATGAGGGCTTTAAATTTTTAAAATATGATATTTTAATATTTTTAGAATTCTATGTATAAAACAGAGAAAAAATAAATTTGTAGTTTTTGTTCTTTACTGTGCATTTGAATCTCTGGGCTGACAACTGCTGATCCAACATAAAAATAGTTGGAACCTACATGTAACATCTAGTTTCATCTTCAGATCAGTGACTGATTTCCTTGGTAATCCATTTCAAACTTTCTTTTGAAGTTGGGAAGATGGTTTTACGTTCCTCTTTGTTCTCCTTTATGGTCATAAAAGGACTCTTTGTATGAGTGTCGCCTTTGACCTTTCCTCCGATAAAGCAGTTTTCTTTTTACGTAAGAACACATGAAAACGCATTTCTGTTTAAAGGTAAAATGTATAGAGACACTGAATTTAGTGTGAAGGAGAAACAAAACATTTAACTGTTCCTGCAGTTAAGCTGACTGTTCTTACAGTGGTATCTGTTACTGGGAATCTAGATAGAATTCTTTCTACAGAGCAAGCTCCTTTTGTGTACTACTCTTTGGTGTAACATTAGCAAGACTACTGCAGTTACGTATTAGAGCCCTTTTTCTAGGGCGTTTAAAATTTGAACAGTTCTACTTTACCATTAATACATTTCTCTCCATGTAATAAACACAATCTTAAGGAAAAGAAGTAAAATAATTATAGATTATATTTGTTATAAAGAAAATCCACCTCTATGTATCTTTAATTACTGGGTAAAAATCTTGGGATTTGGAATATAATTAAGTTCACAGGTGGGCATTTTGTAATAGGGTTTTCTTATGTATTAATGCAGTTTAGTCACCCCATCCATTTATTCTAAGTAAATATTAGAGTTTATGCATATGTTTAAATTTCATGCCTTAACTGCTACAGAAGGGAAGTGAATTTAAGAGGTAAAGCATTAATTTTTATAGTTTAAATCATAACTTGTAAAGTTTCTGTATTGGTTTTTATGAGTATTTTTCTCTTTAGTTATTTTGATCATGTCAGTGATGTCACCCAGCTTACTGAAACTAGCCCCTCTTCCCATTTGAATTTGTTTCTTACAACTTTGTTACAGTAGAACCCAAATAATTGTCCAAACAAGATAAAATACTGCTGACAGAAAGGCCTAAAGGTGTTCTGTTGTGAGTCAAGTCTATCAGTTTTAGAATCAACATTGATAATTGATATGAATCAAGTCTATCAGTTTTAGAATCAGCAACCTCTTCAGCTGTCTAGAATTGATGAAAATAATTGTAACAAGTAAGAGTTGGTAACAGAAAAGATCTTATAGAGCATCTTTAATGTATGATAGTAAATGTCACCAGTTTATGGCTTTGTTTATTCTCCTGTGCTTCTGCTTTTGTTTGCCCAGAATGTGATCATAATCCTACTAAGCGTTCATGGTCCAGCCTCGACATCTCTTGTGTTGTGACTGCTGCTCCTCTTACTCCCTTGTTGCTCCTGTCATTTCTTCCAACTTCCTATCTTCTTGTATCTGTGATAATACCTGATTTATGTGTTTTCCCTCAGTGCCTGGTAGAGTAAACACCAGGTGCACTGTGCTAAGTATGCGTGAAATGCAAAGGTTAACGATACATTGTAGTAGTTTACTGTTTACTTTTTCTGAGTGTTTCCTGTGAGTCAGGCACTGTGCTAATTTTCGTCTACATTTTATAGAGTGGGGCCAGTGAAAAACAACATCTCCTGGCTAAAACAAGGATTCAGATTCAAATCTGACTCCGGAGCTGTTAACTATTTCTATCCCTTAGGAAAACAAACAACAGAAAAACCAAATTATTATACTAGGACAAAACAGAGACTAAAAGAGGGGAGAGGTGGGTGCAGAGAAAATGATACGTGAATTAAAGGTCATGATAAATATGTTTTAGACTTGCATGAAATGAAGGCTGCATTCTAAGGGTGGGAAAAGATTAAGCAAAAAGACAAGATGTGGGATGTGAAACTTCATGCTATATTTGGAGAATAATAATTGGTTCAGTAGGGCTGAACCATATTCATACTAGGAGATTAATATGGAAGCAGAAGTTGGGATCAGAGGCAATACACCTGGCATAATCGTTTCTTCTCATACTATCTTCACTATACACTGTTTGCATGCTTATCTCAATATAAAACACTAAACGTGAATACCCAAGGCGTGACTGTAAAGGTATTCGTGGAAATAGAACAGCCTCTTTAAGAGCAGTAAGAACTTCTCTTAAAGCTGTAGTAAAACTTTAAAGTATTAGAAACTGAGCGCTGTAACTGTTTTTCATAAACCGTGCTTAAAGTAGCAGAAAGGGAGGCAGGATTGCGGTGGGTGGGGGGGTGTCAGGTCAGGGATGTCCTCACTTCGCATTTATACTAATCCAAGCCTACCAAAAGCTTCATGACTAGTATTGTGCGGACAAATACCAGTCATCTTTCCAGGCATTCATTTTCATCTGAAAAACATGAAGTCTGTGTATATGGAGGTTCCCGCCAGTGCAGCTCATAGTGTTAAAATCAGCGGCAGTGGGTAGCATGAAGGAAGAGCAGAGCGGGAAAAGTCGGTCAGGGGTGAAGAGGAAGAGCAAATATCCCTGTGACACAGCAAAATAAAACCCCAGCCAGAAAGACTAGCTTTTAATTCCTTTTGCTAGCTTCCTGACGTCACAACCCTAAAATTTGAGCGATCTGTACAGTCATATTAAAGAAGAGGGCAATGGGAGCAGTCCACCTAGGCAGGAGGGATGTTTGACCTCTGAAATTGCTTAGAACTACCCACATATGATGATGATGATAAAGTAGAACTAGACCAAGTCAGTTTTATTGTCCTTAAACGCTGCAAACACCCTCTTTTTGCCTTTGCTGGGGCATGCAGTTCCCACCATACCCCTTCTCGAAACACACACCCCGAAGCTTCTTTCTCTCTTAATTTACATGTTGGCTGCACGTGTCCTTTATGTGCCTTCCTCATTCTGTGATGACTTGAGGAGCAGCCTCCATCAGGAATGGGCAGTTCTCCTGGTGGAAAAAAAAGAAGATAATTGGCAAAACCACAGATGACATGTAAAGCTTCTTTTAGGAGCTAGCAGACTGTCACTTCTGCTTCTATTTCTCTGGCCAAAACAGTGACCTGGCCAAACCTGATGTCAGTGAGGCTAAGAGGCAGACTCCTCCCACAGAGAGATCCTGCAGGTCCTGTAGCAACAGTGATTATACTCTTAAAGGGAAACACAAGGAATTGAGAACAGTAATACCATCTGGTGCCATAGGTTACTGTATGTCTGGGGGATTTAAGAGTTTAAATTAATGGAAAGGATATAAAGAGTTTTACCTAGAAATAAGGAATTTTTTGACTATCAGACTGATATTTGCCCAGGTGCTGATATAATAACTTTTACCATTTAAAAATGTCAGATAGTCATTTTTTTCTTGAATTTTGTAAGTGTTCATGTGCGTGCAGAGCAGTGGCTTATTGTTAGCTGTGTTCTTAATAAAATACAGTAGTTAGACGGCAAAGAGCCTTTCTTGGCCCAGTTCTTCATAATAAACAAGAGAACCCAGAAAGTGATTGTAGATGTATAGGAGAGTTAGTACACAGAGCGGATGCCTGGGGAATGAATTCTCTGGCCGAAATCAGTGGAGAAAGGCTGGGAGGATCGTGGAATTGTGCAGTTATGGCAATAGGAAGAGAAAAGAAGTCCAGGGGTTAATACTAATCATTGTAGTGATTACAGCAAATTGTACCCTTCAGAGACTTTTCCTCCTACTGCCTTACTTCACTTATTCATTTAGAGTGCTGTTTCTATGCATAAAAAACCTCAGTGGACTTCGCTTTATGTTTCCTACCCTGACTTCTCTGCTGACACAGCACAAATCAGCACACAGCAGTGGGTTCTTGTGGAGGTAGCTAGGACTTCCTGCACATAGTTTGGGAAATCATGGAAGAGTAAGAAAAAATGACCAGTGACCTACCTACTTTCAATTGATGGCATTAACTGAATTCTGTTTCTGACATTGGCAATGAAGAACATCAGATGCTCAAGAGCATTTGATAATTGATTTAAAATCTGTTTCATAGTGGTTCCCACATTATTTTCATACGTATAGTTAGTGAATGAAGAGGCAATATAAAACATAGAACAAAGTGACTTTAAAGGGAAATTCTACTTAAAGCTTACAGGGAAATTATATCCTAGTTTTTTGTTTTGTTTTGGAAGGACTCTTAATAGCACTTTAAAATGTTATCTGCAAGCTAAAATGTAATTTAGATATGCATGATTATTCTTGAAGCTCAAAGGTTCTTTGATTACTTGTGACAGCAGATTGTTCTTGATAATAATGAAGGGTATAAGAAATAAGCTTTAAAGACCTTTTCAGTAATGAACTGCATACTTATACCTAGTTAAGGAACTGAGCACAGGCCTTCCTTGTATTTCAGTAGGTGTTTAGAAGCATAGCTAATGTTACAACATTTTAAAAGGTTATGGTGAGCAGACAGCTAGGTGAGAAAGAGGTCCTTGTTTCGTGACTACTGGATATTAGATAGTCCCATTGCAGCAGTTGTTTTGTTTTGTTTTCTTTCTCTTCTGTAGCACTTTGCCAGTTAAAGCTAGGTGAGGCTAGATAATTTTGAAAGCTATATTGTTCAGCAATCCCTGTTCACCAGTAAGTTGGCTGAGAAAGGGGTTGTTTGCTCTAACGTTCCTCTGATAAAAAGCATCTGATTATATATGACTAATGTAGAGAACTACTTTTAGAGTAAATGTAATTTTGATGATCAATCTGAGTTTTTAAACATAGCTAATTAAAATAATATTTAAATATTTGACTTAATGTTTAGAATCTCTTCCTAGTGGGGGTACCTAAAAGTGTTTCTGGTATAATACACATTGAACTTTTCTCCTAAGTGCTATTTACTAGGGATGAAGAAAAGAAAATGCTTACAAGTATCCTAGAATTACATCATTAGAATCTCTTTATTTCTATCTCAATAGTTTTTTGAGGGTAGGGGATTACTGTATGTTTAAATTTTACTTTAGAAGGTGTTTTTTGGGGGTTTTTTGTTGTTTGTTTTTTTACAACTGGATGCTTTTTATTGCATAGGACAATGGTTGCAGGCCACAAAGATTCCGGAAGACCCACTGCTTGGGCCCAACAAAAGGCAGTATTCACCCTCTCAGTTAGGAGTCCTCTGGGGTTGGCGGGGATAGGCTTTTTCCCGCATGGCTCTGGTGGGAAGTCCACGACAGTACTCAGTTCAAGAAGAGGCGCATCTGAGCCTAGCTGTAGAGGGGTGAGTGGGTAAGGTGGGCCAGGCTCATTTCAGTTACCTGGGTGTGACCCTGAAGACGCGGGTGTGGATGGCCGAGTTGCTGCGGATGCGAGTCAGCGGCTCTCGCGTATCCGTCTCTGGTTCCAGCTCATCAGCAAGCTCCACGGTAGAAGTACTGGCGGCCACCTTCAAGGGCCCGAAGCTGCCAGCGTGCAGCTGGAGGGCAATGCTGATGGCGCGGTTGATGGCCAGGCCCAGGCCGTGAATGTAGATCTCAGTGCGTGCGTTCTGACCCCGCGCCCCTCCGTCCAGCAGCAGCTGGCAGCGGGCCAGCTGGGCCTTAAAGTCACTCTTCGTGTTGACATAAATGTCATCGGGCCTCCGGGGCCGACGGTGGGGAAGCCGCGTCCGCAGGGTGTACTCCACCGGGTCCAGCTCAGTCTCCACGGCCCCGTGGGGCTCTCGGTTTTCGGCCGAGTTCTGTGCTTCTCTCCGGCCCGCAGTTTCCGCCCCGCGAACGCGGCCCGCTCCCGCGCCCCCGCGCCCCCGCCCCCGCCCGCGCCCGGCCGCTTCAGCGTAGCGCCGACCGGCCTGCCAAGAGGCTGCTGCCCGCGGGCCCCAAGGAGGCAAGAGAAGAAAAGGCGCTCGCCGCAGCCCTAGCGGCACCTGGTTACTGAAAGGGTTGCCGAGTGCCTAGGTGTTTTTTTTTTTTTTAAAGATAATTTTAATGATATTCTTGGAAATAAGTATAAAGGGACATATTTCTCTCTCTCTCATTAGATTGTGACCTTAAATGTATAGCCTAAGTTCTTATCTGATAGGCTTGATAGTATTCAAAACATTATGAGTGGTGGATAGTTATATAGGAAAAATAAATATGTAATCTAAAAGCTATTGCCGTATTAAGTGTTGGAAATGGAAAATCAGTGTAGAATCCTCTTCATGTTATTCTTCACACTTACACAGTTTTTACATAAGAGTTCTAATTTGCTCTTTCCTTTCTAATTAAATCATTTCCTTTATGTGCAATGGCAAAAAATTGGCAGTTACATCTCACTAAAGTATGTTGTCTTGAGATTGTAATTACAGGACTCTTTGTCAATTAATGGAATTCTCTACTGACTGTTCAAACTTGCTATGCAAATATGAAATCTGTTTAATATTAACATATTGCCAGACTGGATACCTAGATCATTCTGCTCCAGATCTTTAAACTGGGAACCTTGTTCAGAAGTGTTTAAGTTAAACTAATTGGTAAAAATGAGTGTTGGAATTTGTAATTTTAAATAAAATTAGAAAGTTAAATGGAATTCAGCATGAAACTGTATAATGGTAATAATAGAAGGTGGTTTTGTAACTTTTCCTCATTTTATCTATAAACATTTAAACATTATATAAATTTAAACAAACTTTACACGATCTTTTTCAGTAATAATCTAAAAAGCATTGTAAACACTCAAAATAAGCCAAGCCGATAATCAGTCTAGAAGACTGTACTGGTTTTGATTTGTAGATGAAAACTTTTGGATGTTTTCATTGGAACTCACTGTAGTTTTTTTTTTTTTTTAAACCTTCTTTTCTTTTTTTCCCCTCTAGTATAAACACATCTTAAAATGAGTGATATGAGTAAGAACAGTTAATTTCTAAGGAGTTTAACAAATTAGCTATTAAGTATATCACTGAGAGCCAAGGAGCAAAACAAGATTGTTTTCCTAATCACCCAAGACCCAACTGGCTTCATTAGTAATGACCGTTACAGTTGATGGCTTTATTATGTGGAACCTGAGCACTACCACTGGGTTGTATTTTGGGAGGAAAAAAGAAATTACTGGTTAGGTAGTTTACATCTGGGGTTTGTTGTTGTTTCCTCACATACAGGGTTTTGACATACTTGTTTCACACTTTTAAACTTCAAGCTATAAATTCTCTAAATTCCTTTTTGGAACTACTCTGTTTTGACGTCTTTGAAGTTACCTGCTTTCACCTGTTTCCATATCTTAGCTTGCGGTTTCTCCAGCCCTGATCTCCTTTTTCTTGGCCTGTGAGAAGCCTACGATCGGCAAACACTGGGTGTCAACAGTGTACCAAGTATTAAGATAACCATGTGCTCTACATGGGTGTTTAACCATCACCTTCAAACTGAATGTTGAAAATCAATTCATTATTCCAACAGAGCTGATTTCCCTGCCTAATTACTCCTTTTCTTTCACAGTTCTCAGTCCAGTTCAACTCTTTCGGTTCCCCCTTGTCCTCTGCTAATTCACATCTTTCTACCTTTCATGATTCTGTTCCTCCTAGCTAGAATTTCCTACCTTCTTTTCTCTTTCAGATGAGAGCCAACATATCTTCTTTGTAAAACCTATTCAGGTGATTAAGACATCACTATGTCCCCAGATATGTCAAAAGAAAGCATGTTTGCTAACAAATGAGCACTTGGGTTAAAAATACAATGTATCCTTTGAATCATGGATTGGCAAACTATGACCCACAGGCCAAATCAACCCTGCCACCTATGTTGTAAAATATTTATTGGAACACAGCCATGTGCATTTGTTTATGTATTGTATTATCTTGCTACTTTATGATCAGCAAAGCCTAAGAGATTTACTTTCTGGCCCATTACAGGAAAAAAAATTTGCCACCCTTTGTTTTAAATTAACACCTGTTAAACCAGAGTACACCAAGATTTTTGCCCAAGCTTCACTTGATCTTTCTATATCAGGCCAGGCCTATTCAAACAAGAATTAACTACACATTTTCTAGAGCCTAAATTTTTTATATGTTTATAACCAGAGGCGTAATAACAGATAAGCAATGAACATTTCATTAAGTCTACTTTAATTTCTTTCAGCATAAGCACAGTATATTTTTTGTTTGTAGTACTTGGAACTTAGAGATGAGGCATCAAGTAGTTCATGTTAAAATTCTTTCTGTGCTCCTGTGTTTTCTGAAATCTTTAATGCCAGAGAATTTGATGCAAACATTTTTCTATAACTGAAACTGGAATCTTCCTTGTTCCCTCCACTTTATAAACAATGGTAATTTCCCAAAACTTCATTTTGTAGAAAATTAAAGTAATGCTTCAGTTTTATTCTCTTCCACCTCTTCCTCCAAGAGTCTGGTTTTTGTTTTGTTTTGTTGTTTTGTTTTTTGACTAAGAAAATGATATTCCCTTTCCATCTATTTAGATCATAGTTTTAATTAGTATTTAGAAAATTTGAAGTCATGTTTTAAAACTCATTTCAAACTTCCTCATCACTTACTAGTAACAAAGATTGAAATGCAACAGATAGTGAATGGAAAGAATGTTATCTTCATCTTGGGCCCTCATATGTTCCCCGTGCATAAAATCTCATCTGCAGCTGTACACTGTCTCCTCAGCCAGAATTTCAGTGACGGTGCTCATTCACAAATACCAGTAGCCATTCTAAGGGGAAGAATTGAAGGAAAAAAGAAAAAGTAGGGTTAGAAATAGTTAAGGGGGCTAAAGCTTATTCTGGAATACATGTAGAAATGTTTCCAGTTAAGGTTTGGGAGTGGTAAAAGAAGGTAAGGAATAATAATGAAGATAGCCCCAATGTTAATAATTGCTCCCTAAATCTGAGCGCCTACACTGCAATCCCAGCTTTGATACAAAGTTAATTACAGAGCAAAGGCTTTACTGGTGATACATTAGAGAAAGGAAAGCATTAAGAAATCTCATTCAAAATAAGTTAAATGAACAAATTAAACCCAAGAATCTGGCAGTAGCTTCCAAAATCACAAATGCTTTCTTCCTTTGTCCCAGCGATCCTACTCCGGAACTCTGTCCTACAGATACAACTGTTCATGTATGAAATTACATGTTCAAGTTTATTTGGTGCAACATTGTTTATAATAGCAAAAGATTAGACACAATCCAAGTATTCAGCATTAAAGGACTAGATCATAAACTCAGAAAGGCATTGAGAAAGTTCAGCCAGATGAAAACATGCCCCTTGACATGTGTATAATAATCTACAAAATAATATGAAAAAGCAGGAAATACAGCCCCGGAAAGTTGCTACCAGGGGATGGTAAATGGGAAATAGTTGTGCTTTACTAATTTTTACTGTTACAAAATACCAGATTTTTGAAATTATTTTAATACTTAGTTTAATACATTAAAAACATTTAGAGGCTTGTATATATTGCCTTGTTTTGATTCCCATTCCCATTTGATTTTTACTCCCATGTAAACTGAACATACTATTATGGTGTTCAGGTACCTACACCCATGGTTGAGTAAGAATTACACTGACTCCTAGAGTTCATTCCTTCACCTTTGAGCTAAGGATGGGATGATTAGGACAAAAGTTAATTAGTACATTTCTTTTTTTTTTTTTTTTAAACAGTGTTTCCACAGAGAAATAGCAATTTAAATTGTATTTAACATTTATACTCTACAACTTCTTAAAAAGGATTCAAGATGATAAAAAGGGATGCTTGGAAATTTGTTCTGTGATGAAGTTTGTCTCAGTGAACACCATTACAGGCAGATGCTTGGACCAGATTTATGAAAAGAGGAAAACAATTACAGTGTAGATTCTAGATTCATGTCAGTCAAGTAATAGAATTTCATAATAGGTAAAATGTGTGGGATACAGGTTTGTGAAGGATCCAAATAACACTGAATTTTGTGTTTATTTTTGATTAATTGTAATACTGCTTACCTTTTAAAGAAATTAGTCATGATAGAGAATTAGTTTTATGGGAAAAAGAAATCTGCCTTTTGGATATTTCTTTTAAGGAAAGTTAAAATTCTGAACATGCAAGAGCTGGATTGTTGATCTGTGCATAAGTATTGATATAAAATGCTTCCTAAAGTAATAACTTTCAAATGCATTCCTATGTAATTATTTGCTGTCATATCTCTTGATTTGAATTTTCAATATTTGAAAATGAGTATATTTTCAGTTATATTTCTTTTTACTTGGACAATAATATAAAGCAAAACTATCAGTCATTAATTTTTGTAGATTCCACCTAATAGTATTACCGATATAATGTTAGACTTTTCAAGCTTTATATAAACCTTAATGTCATTCTTACAATTCTCTGTGGTTGTAGTATTCCCATTTTTCAGATGTGAAATGAAGGCCCAGAGAGTTTGACTTATCTAGCTATACACTTATGATACAAATAGAACTCATAGTCTTCTGACTCCAAATGTCATCATTTCTTCACCCTAGCCTAATTTGTTTTGTTTATTTTTGGTGTCATGTGTATTATAGCTCATTGATAGCACGCTTTTTTATCTTTTCAGGATATGGCTTTAGTTGCCCCTGAGGCTCCTTCAGAACAAGCCAGAAGAGTTTTTCAAACTTATGATCCAGAAGGTAAAAGATTTTATTATTTTATTAATTCTGTGTTTTATATCTTTATGTATTCGAAATATATTGATACTTCCCTGAGTTTTATTTTAAAGAGTTATTGGATTAGTGAATAAACGGTAGCTCACATTTCTTGAAAACTTTAAATGGGAAAGGGTGAAAATGGGAACAAAAATAACAGAGTACTTCAGTGATCATCAGAGTCTCACGTGGTATAAGGTTTTCGTGTTTCTTAGGGTACGAATGTTATGGTTACTTGAATCTTGACCTCTGATGATGTTAAACAAGGAAAAAATCTACCTCTGAATAAGCTCTTTGAAAGTTAAGTCATTTATGTATTCAAATGAATAAATGTTCCAGAATATTTTTTAATTGAGATATAATTTATATATAACATTATTTTTGTAAGGTTAAGGGATACAACGTGTTGCTTTGATATATTTATATATTACAAAATGATTACTACATTAGCATTAGGTAACACCTCTATCGCGTCACATAATTATTTCTTTTTTGTGGAGAAAATGGTTAAGATCTAGTCTCTAACAATTTCGAAGTTTATAATACAGTATTGTTGACTGTAATCACCATGTTGTGCATTAGTTCTCCAGAACTTAACTACTGTTTGCAAGTCTATACCCTTAAACATCTCCCCAATTAACGTACCTCAAGCCCCTGATAACCACCACTGTTACTCTCTTTTTACAAATTCATCTTTTCTAGATTTCACATGTGCTGTTGTGCAATGTTTGTCCTTCTGTGTCTGCCTTATTTCACTTAGCATAATGCCCTCAACGTTTATCCATGTCGTCATAAACGGTAGGATTTCCTTCTTTCTCATGGCTAAATGATACCCCATTGTAGGTGTGTACACAAACACACACACACACACACACACACACACACCTCATCACCTTTATTTATCCAGTGATGAGCACTTAAGTTGTTTCCATATCTTGGCTGTTGTGAACAATATTGTAGTGATTGTAGTTGTGCCAATACCTCTTTGCTACTGATTTCAGTACCTCCAGATACATACTCAGGAATGGAATTGCTGGATCATATGGTAGTTCTGTTTTTGTTTGAGGAATCTCTATACTGTTTAATAGGTGTTATCATTTATATTTTCACCAACAGTGAATAAGGGTTCCCCTTTTTTTCCATAGACTCAACCAACATTTAATCTCTTGTCTTTTTGATAAAAGTCATCCTAACAGATAGGAGGTAATATCTCACTGCGGTTTTGATTTGCATTTTCCTGATGATTAGTGATATTGAACATCTTTTCATATACCTGTTGGCTATTTGTATGTCTTCTTTAGAAAAATGTCTATTCAGGTCCATTGCTAACTTTTTAATTGGATTATTTGTGGTTTTGCTATTGAGGCCTATGGGTTCTTTATGTATTTTGTATATTAACCCCTTATCAGATAAATAGGTTGCAAACATTTTCTCCCTCTGTGTAGGTTGCCTTTTCAGTTTATTGATTGTTTCCTTTGCTGTGCAGAAGCTCTTCAGTTTAATGTAGTCCTGCTTGTTTATTTTAGTTTTTGTTGCCTGTGCTTTTGCTGTCTTATCCAAGAAATCATTGCCAAGACCAATGGCAAGGATCTTCTCCCCTACAGTTTCTTATAGGAGTTTTATAGTTTCAGGTCTTACATTTAATTCTTTGATCCATTTCGGGTTTTTTTTTTTTTTTGTGAGTACTGTAAGGTAGGGGTCGTTTCATTCTTCTGCATGTGGATATCCGTTTTCTCCAGTACCATTTAATGAAGAGACTATCCTTTCCCTATTGTGTATTCATGGCATTCTTACAAAAAAAATAGTTGACCATGGGTTTATGTCTGGGCTCAATATTTTGTTACACTGGTCTGTGTGCCTATTTTTATGCCAGTACCATATTCTTCTAATTACTGTAACTGTACAGTGTAGCTTGAAATCAGGTAATGTCATACCTCTGGCTTCGTTCTTCCTTCTCAAAATTGCTTTGGCTGTGCGTTATCTTTCATGGTTTCAAACAAATTTTAGAATAGTTTTTTCTATTTCTGTGAAAAATGTCATTGGAATATTGATAGAGATTGCATTGACTGTGTAGATCGCTTTGGGTAGTATGGACATTTTAACACTATTAATTCTTACAATCCCTGAGAACAGAATATCTTTCTATTTATTTGTATTTTTTCAGTCTCTTTCATCAGTGTCTTATTGTTTTCAGTTTCTTATATTCCCTTGGTTAAACATAGTCCTAAGTATTTCATTGTTTTCAGTGCTATTGTAAATGAGGTTGCTTTTTAAATTTTTCTTTCAAATAATTCTTATTGGTGTAGAGAAATGGAACTGATAACAGTATATTGACTGTGTATCCTTCAAAATTACTGAAATCATTTATTCTGGCAGTTTTTTAGTGGTATCTTAAAGGTTTATATGTACGATCAAGTTATCTTTATAATTCTTGGTGTATTATTGTTCATAGCAGTTTCTTCTGACTGTGTTTCTCTGGTATCAGTTGTAATATATCCTTTTTAATCTCTAATTTTATTTGTCTAATTTGTTTATCTTGTCAGAAAGCCACTCTTGATTTTATTGTCCTTTTCTATATTCCTATTCTCTGTTTCATTTCTCTGTTCTGATCTTTATTTCCTTCCTTTGTAAACTTTGAGCTTAGTTTGTCTTCTTTTTTCAGTTCCATGAGGTTGTTTACTTGAGCTCTTTCCTGTTTCTTAATGTAGGCACTTACCACTATAACCTTCCCTCTAAAAACTGCTTTTGCAGCATCCCTTAAGTTTTAATACATTGTGCTTTCATTTTTATTTGTTTCAAGATATTTCTTGATTCTCCTTTTGATTTCTTTGACCCACTGATTATTCAGGAGCTTGTTGTTTAAACCCAATATATTTGTGTGTTTTCCAGGTTTCTTCCTATTACTAATTTCTAGTTTCCGATCTTTGTGGTAGGGAAAAATAGTTGGTATGATTGTAGTTCTTTTAAATTTACTAATGTTCATGTATAACTGGAATATTGTGCTCTACACTGGAATTTGACACAACATTGTAAAATGACTATAGCTCAATAAAAAAAGTTTATATATAAAAAAATTAAATAAATAAATTTCCTAAGACATATTTTCTGTCCTATCATGTGATCTGTCTTGGAGAGTGTTTCATGTGCACTTGAGAAGAAATGTGTATCCTGCTGCTGTTACACAGAGTGTTCTGTGTATGTCTATTTGGTACATGTGTTCTAAAGTGTAATTCACACTTGCTATTCCTTCTTGATTTTCTGTCTGTGTGTAATATCTTACTGTTTTTGAAAGTGGGGTATTGAAATCCCCTACTTTATTTCACTCCTGTCTGTTCTCCTTTTAGATCTGTTATTAATAATCATTTATTTAGGGGCTGCAATATATGGTATGTGTATACTTACAATCATTAAATCCTCCTGATATCTTGATCCCTTGATCATTGTATAGTGACCTTGTTTGTATCCTGTTATTTTTTATTAGAAAATGCTTTGTGTGACATAAGGATGGCTACCCCAGTTCTTTTGTTCTCTGTTGGTGTGAAATACCTTTTTCAATCCCATCACTTTCAGCCTGTCAGTATCCTTTAAGTATGAGCCTTTAGGCAACATATAGTTGGGTTTTGTTTTATTCATTCAGCCACTTTGTCTTTTGATTGAAGAAATGAAACTATTTACATTTAGAGTAAACGTTGGTAAGTAAGGACTTACTATTGCCATTTTGTTGATTACTTTCTGATTGTTTATAGTTCTGTAGTTTTTTCTTCCTCTGTTGCTTTCTTTGTGACCTTAATTTTTATAATACTAGGCTTTGATTCTTTTCTCTTTATTGTGTATCTATTATAGGTTTTTGCTCTTTGGATACTGTGAAGCATTCATAATACATCTTAGTCTTATAACCATCTATTTTAAGATAACAACAACTTAACTTCAGTTACATAAAAAAGTTCTATGCATTTACCTGCCTTATAGTTTTGATATCCCAATATACATCTCCCTATATTGTGTATCTTAACATATTATTGTAGATATAGTTATTTTTAACCCTTTGTCTTTTGCTAGAGTTCAAAGTGATTTACACACCACCACTACAGGATTGTTTTTGTTTTTTTAAGGTATAACTGATGTTTAACATATTAGTTTCATGTGCACAACATAATGATATTTGTATGTATGGCAAAATGATCACCACAGTAAGCCTAGTTGGCATTAACCACCATACATAGTTAGACATTCTTTGAGTGTGATGAGAATTTTTAAGATTTATTCTGTTAATGACTTTTAAATAAGCAATACAGTATTATTAACTATAATCAACATGCTGTACATTCCATCCCCATGACTTATTTTACAACTGAAAGTTTGTACCTCTGACACCTTTTACCCATTTCACCTACCTCCCCACCCCTTGCCTCTAGCAACCACCAGTCTGTTCTCTATCTATGAGCTCAGTTTTGTTTTGATTCCACATATAAGTGAGATCAGGCGGCATTTGTCTCCCTCTGTCTGATTTACTTCACTTAGGATAATACCGTCAAGTTCCATCCATGTTGAGGCAAAGAGCAAGATTTCCTTCCCTTTTAATGGCTGAATAATACTCCATTTAGTATATATACCAAATTTTCTTTATCCATTCATCCATTGATGGGCATTTAGGTTGTTTCCATATCTTGGCTATTGTAAACAGGGTTGCAGTGAACATGGAGGTGCATATTCCTTTCCAGGTGTGTGTTCTTGTTTTTTGTTTGTTTGTTTTTTCCCTTCAGATAAATACCCAAAAAGTGAAATTGCTGGATGATATGGTAGTTCTGTTTCTGATTTTCTGAGGTACCTTCATACTGTTCTCCACAGTGGCTGTACCAATTTACATTCCCACCAGCAGTTCACAAGGGTTTCCTTTTCTCCCCGTCCTCGCCAGTACTTGCTGTTTCTTATCTTTCTAATAATAGCCACTGTAGTAAGTGTGAGGTGATGCCTTGTTGTGGTTTTGATTTGCATTTCCATTTAGCAGAGGCTGGTGTGGGGACGGGTGCCCTTTGTCACCCTCTTCAGAATATTTGTAGAAAAACTGACCTACAAGGAAGCTAAAGAAAAGAGAATTAAAATTCTGGTATCCCTGAGTATTTGTGTATCTGTCTCACTCTCCCCACCTCACCCTTGCTCCTGCTCCTGGGTTCTACCCATGTGTCTGACAGTTGGGTAGACCTGTACCTAAACCTGTTGCCTAGACCCATACATTGTTAGCACCATGCTTTAGGCATATTATGAATTGAAAGTATTTGCAGACTAATCACCATTTATTGCATTGCTTCTGTGAGACTGCCTTTTCAGTGTTGTAAATAGTTGATATGTTAATGGTCTTTTGGAACATAAAGCTGATTTATTACTTGAGACCTGTCTAAAAAAAAATAATGATATTGTCTGGCCTTTGCATGAAACATTATAATTTATAAATCAGTTTACCTCCATGGTCTCATTAAAACCTTACCATAAACCTACGAGATGGGCAAGGAACTACCATCATGATTTTATTCCTAAGAAAACCAGTCCTATGACAGTTTAAGTCACTTCTTCAGAGCTACATACCTAGTTGTAAGAACTGAGACCACATTCTAGCTGTTCTTCCAGGAAATCAAGCAATCTTTCCCCTTCTCTCTACTACAAATGTCTGTTTAGAAGGCTGAAGTGATAAAGATGTATTTTTTAACCTCTTTGTCTTTGAATTATTTTTAATTTATTAGAATAAGGATATGATATTGACTATCATTCTCATTGAGCAGTTGGAGTAATCTCCATTTTAGAGTCTTTAGGATCTTGGGAGCTCAATAATTATTTTGATGCCAAGTACACATATAAAACAAGTTCAAAATACATTTTTAGCTGTTAGTTTCTTTTGTAATACTTCTAAAATTTTGATTTCAGCAGGACCTGGACATATCACCTCTAATTACTAGGTTCACTTTAATAAGTAATTCCAAATTCAGAAATGAAAATAAACCCTAGTATGTGTGCTTATATCCTAAAGAGAATCAGATGCTGGAGCCATGTAAAGTGTGTTAGATATGGTCTTTAGAAAGTCCATGTTTTGTTTCCTGGGGACTTGGTGTGGGGGCTGGGAGTTGTTTCTGTGTGTGTGTGTTTTGTTTCATTTTGTCTTTTACATTTTGGGGGGGAGTGGGGATTGTTTGGGTCTTTGGTTTGTATTCAGTTACATGTTGTACAGGAATTTAAAAAAATAACCATAAAAGAGTAGGGATGGAGATCAACTGATCAATGTGATCAAAGATACTGGACAAGAGAGGAGTTTTGGAGTACCTCCAGGTGTCAGCATCCCAGTGGATATCAGAGAACCCGGATATAAATCCCACCTCTGTTACTCATTAGCTTTGTGATGTTGGGCAAGTTCCTAATCTCAGTTTTCTCAGCTGTAAAATGGACTTTATATCTACTTTACATCATTATTCACGTACTCAATAAATTGACTATATTGTTTTGTTTTAAAAAGAAGAAAGATCCAAAACTGTGGGGCATAGAGCTTATTCAGGAATCTCCAA
This sequence comes from Camelus dromedarius, assembly GCF_036321535.1. NCBI lineage: Eukaryota > Metazoa > Chordata > Mammalia > Artiodactyla > Camelidae > Camelus > Camelus dromedarius. The sequence continues at coordinate 16,318,165 of NC_087461.1, forward strand.
AGAACTGAATTCTATATAGATGGTAATTGAATTTTTTTGCATTACACATAATGGGGTTTGTTTTGTTTTCTTCCTTCTTATTCTCTCTCTTTCTTCACCCCAACCTGTGTAGAATTCATCAACCATTTGGGCAAGGGATATATATTCTTTGATTTAAAAAGAGCCCTTGTTTTTTTTGTTTGTTTTTTTGTCTTGTTTTGTTTTGTTTTTAGGTTCCTAAAATATATTGACAGCATATTTTGTCTGAATGATTTCAGTGTGGTACTTTTTTTTAATCTTTAAGAATAATTTTACTTGTAGATTAGTATACACCGATCCTTAGACATGATCTAGAAATTGCCTTTTGTTTAATTGTCATTTAAAATGACATTTTCTTCTCTCTACCCTTGCTTCCTCCCTTCTGTCACTGCCATCCACCTTGCTCTACCATTGTTAACATTGTCTTTCATGCTGCCCCAGCCATTGTTTTTCAACATCCTGCACTGTGTTTTGTTTGTTTTGCAACTTTTCCATCACACAATTAAAGTGGTTCTGTAGGACAGGCCATATATTAACTGCTCATTTCTCTCTGAACTTCCTATGTACAGTTCACAAAGCTGGTTTTGGTTGAACCGTGGGGCCTGAATGAGCAGTTTGTGTGCCTTGAAATTAGCATTCGCTTGTATCATTAAATGTAGCAAATGTTACTGAGTGGCTGCTTATGTGAAGCATTGTGCTGGGCCCCAGGGTTATGGAATCTCTGCCATCCAGGAGCCCCCATCTGCAGGGAGCCAGATGGCAAACTGGCAGAGAGACTGAGGACAGTGCAACTACAAAAATGCCTTAACTGCCAATGAGCAGAAGTCACACATTTTTCACTAAGAGTTACATTAAATTGTATGTATATGTTATTAAAGCACTAATAATAATTAGTTAGGTACAGCATGATACAGCATTTAGTAAAAATAATTTAACTCTTACTTGACTAAAACCAACAGCATTAAATTCTCCTTAACTAGATGTCATTTTTCTCTTCTATTCCTAAGAAACATGACTCCTCACCTACAGGGGTTTGTAAACGTTATGGTCCCAAATATTCAGCCCCCATCTCCTCACAAACTTTAAAAAATAATAATAATTAAACAAAACAACCAACCAAAAACCTCCTTTTAAATTTTTAAATGAACAGCTTCTTTCCTCCTTTTCAAATGTCTTAAAACATAGTTTAACTGAATTTGAACATGTACACAGTAGGTGCTTACACCATCATAACTGCCTCTTTTCCTCCCCACTTCATTTTCCCTGTTCTTCTGAGTTTAAGCTTGTAGAAGGCCATTTTATATCCATGTGGTTAAATTACCAGTGCATCCTAGTGCTGCTTTTTCTTTTAGTGCTTCTCAGGTCTGCTTGAGTAGTGAACAAACTGTAAGCTCAGATTTCTTCTGCTGTTGGTATTGAGGCCCCCTTATCATTGTGTCTCTGTTTCCATTTTCTCTAAGGAACCAATTGAATTTCATCTGCTTAGACTTAAGATTTCTGTTCTTTTTCTAAAGAATTTGTCTTGATAGGTATGATTATTGAAGAATAAAATAACTTCAAAATAAATATTTTAAAAAGATAAGCGATTCCAAATCTCCTCTTCTAATCTTGGGTGTATTAAAAAGTCTTTGACGTATTGAAAAAAATTTTTATGCTGCAATCTCCAGTTATAAAATACTGTCTACAAAAAGCAGAGTCATTGGCTTGGTGTCATCATTGTTGTACTCCAGAATGTCTCTGTTTACAAGTTGTAAGTCTCATCGGTCCCTTAAAAATGTGTTGGAATGTTTAAGCTGGAGGCTAATCATGTTTAAGGAGGTCATTTTGTTGTCTTCCTAGTTGTTTGTGTCTTTGTACAGCCAGTTAGCTCTTTCTGAGGATGGGAGCTGGGTCTTGGGTTACAGTAAGAAGAGACAGGGCTGCCTGCCATTCAGTGCTCCTGAAGAATATTGTACTACACACTGCTTCTGTCAAGTGGACACACATGATAGCCCGTAAATACAGAAACTATCCAGATAACTGTTCCCATCTGCTAGTGACAGATAAAGCCTGTTTTACATTTGAAGATGCTACGCTTTTAGCTGTGACCTGACTCTAGGCAAAATGAGTAATTTTTTCCTACCTTTCAAACTCATTAGAGTTAGGCTTACAAAGGTTGAATATTTTCACAGGTACCTTCAAACAAGTTCTTCATTCTCTATATCTTAAAGTATTGGTAAATTGACAATTTATTCTAAACCTTCACTTTATAAAATTGTATTTAGGCTAATTTTTAGTTAGCCTTTTAGTCAAAGCTAGTCTGTCTTCACATGGTAAGCAAGTGCTTGTGAGGTTTAAGAAAAGACTTTTTAAAAATCGTTATCTTCTTTATTTCCTCTCTGGTAGAGACAGAGTATACACTGTGTGTGAAAAGAGCAACTACACTTTTCACTGTAGCCTGATGATTAAAGCAAGACTTTTGGACATCTTGTTCTCCAGGACAAGATTTTTTTTTTTTTTAATCCTAATCCTTGAAAAGGATATTGTGTTGGAAGTTCATTTAAAGCTGAGACAGTCTTCAGGAATGAATTAAAATGGTGGAGGAACACAGGCATTGTACATGTAAGGAAATATACAACTTGCTTGTTTTAAAGTACTGTGATTTCCAGCTGCCCTACAAGCTTTTTTTGTGTGTCATGTTCTATTGCATCATTTGAGTTTGAGCCATTTAGCAATGCTATTTTTTCATCGAGCCCAAGAAAAAGAATATTTTCCATAAACTAGTCTTTCATCAGCATTTGATTCTACTCTTGTATTCCAACTTTGAATCTTCTTCCCCTGTTAAATCTGTGGCTTTTACTTAAATTAAGTCTGTTGATTTTAAGTCAAGGGATATCTTTTCTTGATCTTACATTGTTGGAGAGCTAAATAACAGGGGGTCATGAACATTCTTGCAGAAAGTTAAATAACTTTGTAACAAAAGGAATGTGTTGGTAAAGGATTATTTTAATTGGATTTCTTAAAGGGAATTTAAAGGTTTGCATTGTTTACTGAAAAATATACCTATTTGATAAATAATTGTTATAAATTTAAGTAGAAAGAAACCTTTATCGTTTAAATTTGTAAGCCTGTTTAAGAAGGAATTTGTCTTTAAGGTTTTCTTGGAGTTCTCAGGTAGAAGTCATATGGTTAATTTTTGTATTAGAAACTAACCTTTGAAAATAAGTCTTTGCCTGTGTGCCCAAGAAAGCTAATAGAAAAGAGTGCCTAATAATAATAGACATTGTGCCCAAAATAAACGTTAAATGCTGTTCCTTAACTCTCTGTGTCCCTCTTAAGTGAGTTTTCACTGAAGTCTAATCAGCAATAATAGCATTTCTTAAAGTAAACTTAATCCAGATTGTTTTCTCTTATTTTTTTTTCCAGATAATGGATTTATACCTGATTCACTTCTAGAAGATGTGATGAAAGCGTTGGACCTTGTTTCAGATCCTGAATAGTAAGCTACCTAAGAATTGTTAGTTAACCGACTCTGATTCCGTTGAATGTGTGACATTATCTGCACATTACCGCCTCTTTTTTTAAAATCTAAACTGCATAAATGAAGTGTAGCACTTCATATTAAGCAAAGATTTCGGAAGCAAGCAATCAGACTAATCAATATTTTAGTACAGACTTGACCTATTTAAAATGAGCTTCCTTTCCCACTCTGCACTGAAGTCCTGCTTTTAAAAAAGGGTGCTAAGAATATAAGTGCCTTTTTCTATATTAAAATGTTTTTTCTCACTGTGAAACCTGTATTTTGAAATTCTGTGCCTGTCTGTATAGTACCTTTAGTGAAAGTAGTGACAGTTTTGTAGACTGTCTCTACCGTTAGGCTTCCTGCTTAAGTAACCAACAGGCCTCTGACTTTCAGTCTTAAGTAAAGACGAATATTTTAAATACCCGAATCCTTTGGCCCCACTATATTTCAGAATATAGTTTTCGGTTTTGCCTAACATTAATATCCTGTCATTGTCTTCATTCTGTTATATTCTGTACATTGTTACATCTACAACTTCTTCCATAAATTTGGGATCTTCATTATCCATGGGAAAATATCTCTCGGGTTAAGTGGATACGTCATATTAATACATATGAAAATTAAAAATCACCTATGAGCTACACTAACTTTTCCTTTTTCTGCCTGGTTTAATTATTTTTTTTCTTCTGAAAGTGTATCTCACAATAAACAAACATTAGCTTACAAACATTTAAGAAAAGGATTCAGCAAAAGCAACATAAAACATATTGGTACACATAGTTCTTAGAACTTGATGCTATCCTGTTTTTAAACAGTTTGTATTTTCTTTGAAAGTGTAAAATACATATAAACATTTGCAAACTAATCATTGAATTAATGTGTCTTGCTCTCACTACATGGCGCTGTGATGTTATTCTTTCTTAGTAGACATAATTGTTGATTCCAACTTAAAGAGGAGAAATTCAGTGACAGTTGAACTATTCCAATAAATGGTGTAACTGTAACTACCATATTTCCTCTCAGCTGATTCCAAGTGGAGACCATCTTTTGTTTACCTTGTTCTAATTTGCAAAAGGGAGTTGAACTTAGGTAATTTTGATTACTAATAATTCTTAAGATAGGAAGGAGGAAAAAGGAAAAGTTAGGTTTATTTGGTTTTTTTCCCCAGATTCTTAGATGGTTATACATCATCTACTTAATTTTCCTTGTTTCATCAGAATTCATAACATACCTTGAATTATAATCACAACTGAGCTAGTAAATTGTTTTTCTAGAAGTAGCTGAAAGATTGGACTGAGTTATTCACGTGGTCCTTTGGTCTAATCACATTATAATAACCAGGCCATAGTAAGGATAAGTAAATATATTAGATATAATAATATAATCTTGCTTTCATTTGCTTCATGCCATAACCTCCTGTCATTACTCAGACCCATCAAAATGTCATATCCTCTGCATGTTGTGCAGTTGACCCTTGAACAGCTCAAGGGCTGGGTCACCGACCTGTGTGCAGACCAAGATCTGCATATAACTTTTGACTCCCCAAAACTTAACTACTAGTAGCCTATTGTTGACTGGAAGCCTACCGATTAACACATATTTTGTATGTTATATACATTATATATTCTGTTCTTAAAGTAAGATAAAACAAAATGTTGCTAGAAAAATCATAAGGAAGAGAAAATATATTTATGGTACATACATGTATTTGTTGGGGGAAAAAAAATCCATGTATAGGTGGACCCTGCGGTTCAGACAGCCCCATTCTTCAAGGGTCAACTGTCTAATAAGGTCTATTTAACCTAACATTTATAGTTTGGGAGATAACACAGAGAATCAGAATTTTCTGAAAAGACCATTTTTATTTTTGAAACTCTTCCAACCACAGTCCACTTTCTGCCTTCTCTAAGTCACACATAACACCTTTCAGCAGCCTTGGCTACACCTCATGCATGGCAAAGGCTGTGCAAAAGCACAGCTCACTTCAGGCTGCGCCTGAGACAAGACAGTCCACACCACTTACTGAAATTCACCACACTTTAGCTCTTTTACAATATCTTACCTCTTCAGTTTGCACTAAGAATTTTAAGCCTCCACCCCACTTGGTTCTTGAAAGCTAGCTTTTTAGGAGATGTTTTTGATTATCTGGTGTACCGCTGCCTTTGACACTGCTTTTCTCCTTGGACTTAAACTTTTTTTTTTTTTTTTTAAGTTAAATGCCTCATTTGATAGTCAAATTCAGGCATACTATGAAGCAAAGAAAATATGCCTTTGGGAGGGTATAAGCCTGTGTTTGTAAGCCTGGGTTTTTAAAGTTACTTTACCTAATAAGGAACAATATTCCAAAGTCATCATCATAATTTAAATTCTAAATAGTAACACATTACTCTGGTTTAAAAATAACCAAGTTTTGGCAAATTAGATGTCATTCCTGTGTATTTGTCACAAAGGGTCTAAAAAGAACAGCTCTTAGGATTTTTTGCAGTCAAATATGTTGCAGTACTAGTAATTTAATCATGAAAGGAGAAAAATAAGCTGCTTTTTTTTTCCCTTTGGTATCTACTGTTTCTTTTTTCTCCCCCTCTAGTATAAATCTCATGAAGAATAAATTAGATCCAGAAGGATTAGGAATCATATTATTGGGTCCATTTCTTCAAGAATTTTTTCCTGATCAGGTAATATAGCTGAATAAATATATTTATTGTTTTGTTCTGTTGAGAAGATTGTATTATAATTGTTTCAGCATTTTTTTCTACTAGTTTTTTAAAATGTTCTACCACGCAGATATAAGAATAAGAAAGCACTATTATTGTGTAAATGCTTTCCTGGGCAGAGAGGATGCAGGGTATGTGTGTTCTAATACAGTAGTGCAAAACTTTGGGGGACTGGGGTGGTGGAAGAAAATAAATACACCAATATAGACACATTGATACTGTTTTTCTGAAAGAAGGATAAATTTCAGAAGTATGTGGAGTAAAAAGAGAAGGATTCCCTTTATCCACTCCCACCCGTTTTCCTTCTCTTGGGTGACTGCCATTAATAGGTTGGTGTGTATCTTTAGAAATTTCTAAACACAAGGCAAGAAGGTAAAGGAGCCTGTGTGTAATGTGAACTCCTGTGAGTGCTCCTAAGTGCCAGGAGAACTCTACTTGAGTGAAAGGGAAACCTTCGGGTGGCGCTGTGCTGTTTCGTGTTGGGGCATGTCTGCCACTGGCTGTGACAGGAGCTCAGTGAAAAGAATCTTTGCCGGTTGGTCTCTGTACTCTTGAGTTATGTCTGCATCACTGACAAGCTAATTCTGCAGCCTCCATTGGTCTTTTCTTCCTATCTAAGGGAAGGGTTTTACCACTCAGCCAAATTATTTAGCCAGTTATATTGTGACCATTTCATCAGATACCAACATGGTCTAAAGTTTGTTGTTTTAATAGAAATGCCAGTTTATATTCTACCTCTGTTATAAAAGTAGAAAAAGTGTAACAAAATGATGGAGGGACCATATTAAGATAAAATTATTAAATTGCAAGATATAATTACCAGTTTAAATCAGAGGCGTTCAATCTTGGTAATTAAAAAAGAAAAAGAAATCCTTGTTTTCTAAACCTGTATCTATCTGTTGTGGTTATTGTGAGTAAAGACAGTGCGGTAAAATTCAAAAAGTAAGGAGAGCACAATATAGCTGTTAGCCGTCTTCAATTTTTATTAAATGCTTCATGAAAAAGTTTTTCTTTCTCCTCACATTATTAGGAAGACTCCATTGGATTGTAAGGCCCTCATACTTCAACTACTAGGGTTTTTGGAAAGTTCTTTTTTGGAATCTAGTACTGTGTTTTAGATATCTTAATTCATGTTTAATAAATTATATAGCATTACATGTAATGCTATCATTTTTAATTTAGTGATACAAACTTTTGGGGGATATTTTGAAAAGTTCTTGGGAAATGTAAACAAAGTGAGATAGTTACCAACTCTTTTGGAAATATATATGTATATTTATCTTACATTTAGTTAATTCTATGATGTTGCTTATAATTATTCTATGAACTTATTAGTTCAAGAAATTAATTTTTTCATTGTAATATTCCTTGAGGTAATTAAAGGGAATTCTAGTCCCCTTCTCAGATAACAGACTGTTCTTATTTGGTTATTCTGTTTATTCTCTCCAAGTTCATCTCTTACTGTTTGTTTTTTTCCTCCCCTTCATCTAAACAGACTCTGCATCTGAGCTTGCTCTTGGTTCCCTTTAGAGCAGTGGGTTCTCCAAATGTGGTCTCCAAGAGCTTATTAGAAATGCAAATTCTCAGGTGACTCCGCAGCCCTAGTTCAGAAGCTCTGGGAGTAGAGCCCAAAGTCTGTACATACCAGCCCCCCGGGGGCATCGGATGGTACCAAAGTTTGAGGCCCGCTGCTTCAGAGGAAGACCTGTCACATTCCCATCTGTTCACGTCCAGTGCGAGCTCAGACCTCCCTGTGTCACAGATCTTTTCCGATCACAGCCCACAGCACCAATGTCCTCCTTCTCCATAGTCAAACGTGAACTGACTTTATCACTCGTTTTGGCCATTGTTCATGTATTGTTGTGTACCTGACAGGTCAGTATAGTGACACTCAGTAAACATTTAATCAGCCAGTAATCAATGAGGTAAAGTTGCAAAAATGCGGTCAGGACAGCCAGGAAAGTATTTATCTACTTTAGTAATCTTTACAAACGCTTAATGTAGGTGCTACACGGCAGCATTTCTCTGCCATGAGGTAGATGCAGATTCGGGGGGAAACAGAAGTGGGAATACTGATAAAGTATTTCAAGGCAATTTGCTTATAATAAGAATAGCAGGAGCAGCTACCATTTATTAAGCACGTTCAGTGCACCAGGCACTACGGGCCTTACCAGTTAGGTATTATTTTTCCCCCCATTTTGCCAATGAGGAAACCGAGGACTAGAGAATTTAGGACGACAGTCATTCAGCTAGCACATGGCTGAACCAGGATCCAGCGTAGGTTACCTAACCACCACATTACACTGCCTTTGGTTGATACTTATTTTGTTCCAGCTGTTAGTGACTAGTACTGGAGATATAAATTGATTACAGTAAAATATTTATTTTGTAAGTTAAAGTACATTAACCCTGAAAATCAATAGCCAGAGTATTTATCTCAGTAACTAATTGCACTGACTTCTGTATACAATTAAAGTGACTTGATTTTTCTGTTCTTTTGTGAAGCATTTTGGGTGGGATACAAAAAATTTTAAGAGAGCTTAGATTTTAGCTGGGAATACAAGTCATGAAAAGTTAAAAACAGTTAAAGATGTTAAACAGTCTTTCAGAATAACAACTGAAGAGATAATACAAAGTAGTATATGATTCACAAATTAATTATTGAGATGTTGTTACAAAGTTCCCAAAGTAATAAAGAACCCAACTAGTGTGTTTAAGGAGAACTTTACAAAGTAAGATTTGAACCAGAGCTCGAAAAAGGAGTTTTAAAAAATCACAAACGTGCAAAGAGCCAACAGCAAAAGGTCTTTTCATGAAGAGATGAGTAATACACTTGTATCTATCAGAGACTTCAGACGGGTAAGCGGTTAGAGATAAGACTGGAAGGGTGTGTTAAACGGTCTTGTGTTTTAGGATTCTTGGCTGCAAATCCCAGCCTGGACTGACTTCCTTGAGAGGGAAAAGATGGGAATTGGAAGGAGTAAGCTCAGAGCAGCTGAAGGGTGGAAGTGCAGCTCCCTGAAGGTGGCACCAGGAGCCTCCAGGACTGGGGCTGTCTCTCCACCTGCACCCTCACCCAATCCCTTCTATCTGTAAATTAGCTACTTCTCTCAGCCCCTCTTTCTCTGGGAAGCTGATGCCACAGTTGCCAGCAGCTCTTTTCTCTTAGTTCCAGTTGGAAAAAATTCCAAATGGGGATGCTGGCCCAACTTTTGTCATTCGAGTATGACCAGGAAGACCCTTCAGGGGGATGGGCACATGGAGACTCAGCCACAGGGCCTGAGGGGAGTCGCTGGGGGCCAGGCACCTGCAGTGGGGGACCTGACTGCTTAATGGCCTTGAATACAAGTTCACGAGAGGTGAATGTGAACTTTAGCTAACCGAGAACCGAAGTTAGAACAGTGGGGCTGACATGATCAGTTTCTCTGGAAGTTAGTATAATAGTGATTTATTCCATTTCCTTCCTCCATTGAAAGTTACTTAATTCTCTAAGCACTGAAAGCACAGGTGTCTGTTTCAGTGCTCTTTTCACTATTAAAGTTGACAAGATTTGAAAGGTATTTTGGGGGGTAGAAACCCCTAATTCTGTAGTGTGGACCAAAGTGGAAGTATTGGTGCATGTGTGTTTGTAATCTTAGTGACGGTGGTATTACTGCTCTTCTGGATTTATTGAGAGGAACACGTTATTTACAACAGAAAAAAAGCAGAGATACATTATAGGGAATATTTCTGTATTTTAGAAACTTGCCCTTTTTAAAAAAATTACATTAATGGATGCACATATTTAGAAATTAAATTCTACTTTAGAAGAGCTTATAATTAAAAAAAAAAAAAAATCACCACTTGCCCAGTTTCTGCTCTCGTTTCCAGAAACAACTATTTCAGCTTTCAGGCTTTATGGTATTTAACCAAATAAGTGTAAGTTTCTTGCTCCATCAAATGATTCCTTTAAGGATACGGATTTAAGAAACTTCCGTTTTATTTTCAGTCACTAATTAGAAATTGCCTGATACAAAGATTTAAAAGTTTTAATTGTACTTTATTTATAATAGGGTTCCAGTGGTCCAGAGTCTTTTACTGTCTACCACTACAATGGATTGAAGCAATCAAATTACAACGAAAAGGTATGAAACTCACATGTTAATTTGTCTTCACCTGCGTGGGTAGAATAATATATAACAATGTTAGATGCCCAAAAAATTGCTACCTAAGGAACGAGTCTCTTTACCATCACAGCATATTTTAGAACTGGACTTAGTGGGTCTTTATTGGAATTTTGGAGCCGCAGTTTCACTGTGACAGATAACTGTATCTATACACGTGTTGTTACCCTTGAGTGTGTAGCTATTACTAAATCAAGGTTAGTCCACTGAGAGTTACTGATCCATTTAAATGGAGAAGGGGATAGTGAGATTTTTGATTTAGAAAAATATTTTTAAAGGGTTTAAATTAATACCATAATGGATAGTGAGCATTTACTTGGAAGTGTCTTAAGCACTTTTTTGATCTGAAGTTTCACACCACCCCAAGAAGTAAGTATTGCCTGTATACCCCCGTCTTACAGTGGGGGAAACTGAGGCACAGAGAGAGAAGCAACTTCCCAGTGTCAGGCAGCCAGGAAATGGCAGAGCTGGGCCTGAACCCAAGGACGTCTCCCTCCGAGCCTGCGGCTCACCCACTGTGCTTTGCTGCATTCCCTCCTGAGTCACTGACAGAGGCACCTCAGTGCTTCACTTCCAGGTGGACTCACCTGGTTTAAGTCAAAAGTTTGGCCTCACCAGTTCACCAGCTTTGATTAGTGAGCTTTGTCTACACGTAAGATCTGCCTACTATGTTTGCATTTATCCCAGTGCCAGTCAAGTAGATATAGCTAATGTTAGAAGGAATAAGGCCTTATATGCCTTTTTAATGTGAAATACCCATGCTGGTTTTGTAAGTATCTAAATTGAGGATGGCTCCAGAGAATAGATCATAATGTACATTAGATACATAATTTTAGAGAGAACCTGAGCCTGCAACTAAAATTTACTTCTATATTCATAACATGAATTAGAACTTTTATTAAATTAGGTACAAAGATCTTTTCGTAGGAAAATAATTTATTGATATTTATAGCAAAAAATATAAATAATAAGAAAACTTGTATGCTCTGTCCTAATATGTGTAAATGAGTGCTTCATCTAGACTTTGAAGTTTTACATAGCTTTGTAATAGAAAGTCCTTTATAGTCACTAATTAGTTACTTGCCTACACAATCCCTGCAAGGTAGGTGAACCACATATTATCCGTATTTTACAGATGAAGCATCTGAGACAGGGAGAGTAAGTGACTCACCCAGGGTCACACAGCAGGTCACTGGCAGAGCAGGGATTGGAACGGAGTTCCTGGTTCCCAGTCCTGTCTTTGGTCTGCTTGACCATGTTGCCTGTGTATAGTAAGTCTTCAAGTCATGCCCATGACAAGCGTCTGACATACTAACAAAAAAGATCAGAAGCCAAAGATGAACTACTGACGTGACAGTAGTGTGCAAGAACAATAAACCAAAGCATGGATGCCATTGAGGTGCAGAAGTCTGATGTTATAAAGCTGCTCAGGAGCTAGGAGCACAGTAGACTGCACAGTAAGGGACTATTAAAAATATCTGAGGAAACGGACAAAACGCAAGAGCTGGCCTTGTGGGAGGGACCGTGGTCCACCAGGCGGCACGGCTGAAGCCAGAGGTAGGAGGGTCAATGGCCTTCCACCCAAGCCAGCCTGTTCTAACACCATGGACAAACGACGTTCTTTGTGCAAAAGAGGTCCTGTCTTACTTGAATTGTGATTACTTGAGTTATGTTCTTCGTGGACAATTTCTCAGAGAAGTTTGCTTTGGAGAGTTGAAAAGCATGACTTGTAGTTTTAAAAGTAAATTGATTCCATCAAAACTAGAAAGAAACTAATGTATTAAGCAAAATAAAGAGGCAAAAAAAAAATAAAGTATTTCACAGTAAATTATGTCTTCAGAGTTTCCTAAAAAAGGAGTCGTTTATGAAACCAAATTACCTCCCCTAGTAATAGAAAATACTCTATTCCTATATTTAGTATGTTTTTAAGGAGACTCCAAATTACAGCTAATAAAGTTTCTTCTTTCGGCTCCTTGATCAAATACTTTATAGCTTTTATCTTAGAAAAACATAATTACAATCATGTGTATCAGTCACTGAGTGTGTAAAAATCATTATACATCCTTTGGATGAAGGCAGTCTGTAGCTCTTCTTTTTAAATTACTCAATTAGAATTTCTCTTGGTACAAAAGGAAATTACTGCTTGACTGCTTTAATGTATACAGTGAGCACTTATCATGACTTGGGGTTTTAGTTTGTATGTTACTTCATAGATAACTTCTAAAAGTTTTTATTATAAATTAAAGAAATCAAAATAAGCCTTTTTTCTGGTTATCTAACTGCTAGTGTATCTTTTAAATGATCATTGCTGCTGCATACAAAGTTACCCAGATGGTTTCATCTGTCAGCCTTTTTCTACTCTTTGATTTTTGTTTCTGTCCTTATATCCTTTAATTCTTTTTCTGTATGATTTTTCCTGCAGAGCAAAGTACATTCTAATACAATAAGAGAAAATTTCGTTGACAAACATCCAATTTGCTTCCAGCTCTGAAAATTCAACACCTAAGTTGAAAGTAGAAAATAAAGTCCTTCTCAGGATATATATATGTCTGTTTCTGTTACAGCTTTTTTATCTCATGAGGCAGCATGACTGGCTGAGTGCCTCAATATTAGAGCAGTAGGAACTACATAAATGTTATATAAATAAAATTTAAAATTTATTCCAAGTGGTATGTATTATTTGGAGAATGATTTTTCTTTTATCAGAAACAGTATCTTCTATGGGATTCACATACTAAGTTTTTGTTTGTTTGCTTTTTTAATCATGATCTTAAAATCTAAAAATCAGCTGGTCAGCTAGTAGTTAAAACTGTTTCACCATCCTGTTTCCAGGTTTATTTTCACACTAATCATTAAGCAGATATTCTTGCTTATAATTTCTATCAAAATAAAATTAGATCTAAAGCTCCATGTGAAATGACACACAGTGCCTTCTTTGGCAGCCTGTGAACGTTCTGTATCTTTCCTAAGGCTGTGCTGAGAATACTGACTGACCTTGGTGGCTTTATTTTGTTCAACAGGTAATGTATGTGGAAGGAACTGCAGTTATTATGGGTTTTGAAGATTCCATGCTACAAACAGATGACACACCTATTAAACGCTGTCTCCAAACCAAATGGCCATACATCGAATTACTCTGGACCACAGACCGCTCTCCTTCACTAAACTGATTTGCCTGAGTATTTATAAGGAAGATTGTAATAGCAGATGTTGAAAGAGGGATGTAAGACTGGCGATTGGCTCAATTAAGTTATACACTGGTATCACTGACTAACTGTAAATAACAATTAAAAAAACACGTTTTCAGTGTTTAAGATATGTTTAAATTATTTGTTTTAAAGCTTTATGTCAAAGGTTAGCCTATTTAAATTCTATGTGAAATTTATTAGCAAAACTAAGCTGTAATCAATGTTCATCACTGTTGCAGTCAAATAATTGTCATTTATCAAGTTACAAACATTATATTACTATAGCATTTTTATATTGAGTATCAAAGTTACTATTTATAAACTACTTTGGGGTTTTATTTCATTCAGGCACAGTCTATTGTTTAAATGATTCTGGCATGCAATATTAGCCTCCACGCTGAAATGCAGACTTTTTCTTTGTTATTTCTTTTCTAAAATCTGGTTTCCATTAGAAATATTGGTAACAAATCATCAGCCTGGATCTTTGACAACTGGCCTAGCTCTGGCATGTTTATAAAAATTAGAAACAATAAGGGAACATTACCATTTATTCACAGATATTTAGAGGATGTATTTTAAAAAAGTGATAGGAAAGAGAATCCGTTTGATAGTCTTAACACTGTTAACTTTTACTGTATTGCCAAATACACTTTTCCAAATTTGTCCCAACAGCCCTGTAAGCCAGCTTTCTTGTATATTTATAAATGTGATAAATGCATGAGAACATCTGTTATTACACCAGTATATTGCATTATTTATTATGATCCTAGTGGATGGCCTAAATAAACACTTTTTTTTTTTTCTTTAACGAACTGTACCCTTGCATTTTATGTTCATGGCTCAAAATAAACAAATACTTTCAAGTGATTTTGCCCAGTTACCCTGAGAGAACCCAGTAAAAGCAAAGAACAAATGCCTGCTGGACTCACACAACACCTGGAGAGGGAGACCACACCTTATAGTCACTTGGGACCATAATGTACTCAGATGGTCAGGAGCACCTGGGGGGCAGCTGTCTCGATCAGAAGCCCCCATCCTGTTTATTTCTGAGAGAGATTTATTGTATTCCAGTAGGATTGTTGTCAAGCAATTTGAAACGTGAAGATCCAGAAAATACTTTTCTTTCCTTCACTAGAGAAGCAGACAAGATACCCTGTTAAGAATTTCAGAACTGAACCTTACCTTCAACGGTATAGTTGAATATATATTTCCTCTATAAATCTCTTGGGATTTTTTTCTATGTTTTATTTTTACATACATTAACAATTATAATAATTAAGTAGATTTCAGCATGGGAAAAAGGTAACACAAAATTTTATGTATAACTTTTCGTAGCACTATGTTCAGGAGAGTTACTAGCTCCTACAATTACAGCTGTAAAATGTCAGTGTTTTTGGTCGATCTTGGCTTGCAAGTCCTACACCATCTGCACCACCACTACCCTTCTTAACTCGTCTTACGCCACTCCCAACCCCATTTGTTCTCCCCTAACACAACTGCTTCATTGCTTCCCTGGACAATATCAAGAATGTCCACCTCAACCCCTTGGTACTTGTGATTCTTTCAACCCTGAGCCCACATCTCCCCAATCCAGCATCATCTCCCCAAGCCCGCATCATCTCCCCAAGCCCATGTCATCTCCCAAAGCCTACATCATTTCTGCAAGCTCCTGTTGTCTCCCCGAGCCCATGTCATCTCCCTGAGCCAGCATCATATCTGGAGGCCACTTCATCTGTGCAGGCCTGTGTCATCTCGCAGAGCCCACATCATCTCCCTGAGCCCATGACATCTTCCTGAGCCTTCATTATCTCCCCGAGCTGGCATCATCTCCCAAGCACACATCATCTCCACAAGAACACATAATCTCCAAAGTCCCCATTATCTCTCCAAGAATACGTCATCTCCGAAAGCAAATGTCATCTCCCAAATCCCACGGCATGTCCCTGAGTCCACATTATCTCCCCGAGCCCACATCATCTCCGCAAGCCCACGTCTCCCCAAGCCCACGTTATGTCCCCAAGCCCACATCTTGTCCGCAAGCCCACGTCGTCTTCCCGAGACCGCGTCATCTCCCCTGGTCTGAGACATCTGTCTGAGCCCACAACTCCCCGACCTGCTTTATCTCCCGGAGCCCACATCTTCCTAACCCACATTATGTGCCTGAGCCTGATTCATCTCCCCGAGCCCGCATCTCCCCAAGCCCACATCACCTCCCCAAGCCCTCATCACCTCCCCAAGCCCGCATCATCTCCCCATCCCACATCTCTCCAAGCCCACATTATGTCCCCGAGGCCACATCATGTCTCCAGGCACACATCATCTACCCAAGCCCACATCTCCTCAACCCAACATCATCTTCCCAAGCCTACGTCATCTCCCCAAGCCCGTGTCATGTCTCCAAGCTGGCATCAAGTCCCAGAGCCCACGTCATGTCCACAAGCCTGAAAAATGTCCGCAAGCCTGCGTCATCTACCTGAGCCTGCGTCATCTACCTGAGCCTGCGTCATGTCTCAGAGCACACGTCATGGCTGCGAGCCCACAGTTGGCTCTTTTTCTAAAATATTTAGTATATTTTATTGTCCATCCTTCCAGTTTCAGCAGAGTGAGTCCCATCTTTTTGATAATTGTGTACTGCCCAGTGCACCCCCATTCTACTTTAGTGGGTGTTTTTTTCTCACTGCTGGCAGGGAAGTCAGTAATCTACAATTTTGATAGTTCTCCATGTTTAAGGTATTCCTCTGTCCTGATAACAGGAGCATCCAGAAACACAAATTATGATGCAGACATATAAATGTCCTTTTCATGGGAGAGACTTCTGATATCACTGAATGTTCTAGAAGCACAGTGATGGAGAGGGGTCCCCTGGCTGTGTATAGATCCTACCTGTAAAGCCCTCCTCATGTCCCACAAGGAAAGTTACCCCTGTCATGGCCATTTCCACACACAGTGATGCTCAGTATTTGAGCCAGCTAGAGGAGAATCAGCCACGCGACAAATATGCCAGCTTTTTCACCCCTAAAGTTCAATCTTCCCTAAAAGTGCTATCTTTTTTTTTTCTCTCATCAGCACCGGCTTTGTGAGTTTTTTTCCTACATAATAAAGCAGATCCCCAGGCAAATTCTGATATAGCCATTTAACTAAGTCTATGTTCCTAGGAGTATATAACCAGCCTCTGTATCCTTGGCTTCTGCATCTGCAGATACAACTCATCTTGGATCAAAAATATAACAACAACATAAAATTTCCAGAAAGTTCCAAAAAGCAAAACTTGAATTTCCCCCATGCTGGCAACTATTTACATATCATTTGCATCGTATCTGCAACTATTTACATAGTCTTTACATTGTATTAGGTATCATAAATAATCTAGAGGTGATTTAAAGCATAAGGAAGGATAGGTGTGTGCGTTTGTGTGTTATGTGCAAATACTATGTAAAAGGGCTATTTTTGTAACTTCCCCTTACCCAGTCCTTTCCACATATCCCCTTTGTAAAATCTCAACTTTACAATGCCAAACAGCACTGTACATTTTTAAGCTAATTTGCCAGCTATTTTCATCATTCAGATTTGACAGGCCCAAATTTAAAAATTTAATTTCTGTCTCTGATGACATATTTAAAAAGTCAAAATATGGGGAAATGGTGGCTTTTCCAGTGCTTAGAAAATACCACACAAAACGAATGTCCTGATTCCCCCCGCCCAGTCCACGTTTTTATATTAATCTCCTGTGTGTGAAGACCTGGAATTGCAGGTGAAGGCTTTCGAGTCTCTGTACTTATTTCCCAACATGCTCTATTTGGTGATGTGTTTTTTTTTTCTAAACATTGAGCAATTGTCAGTCATCCCTATGTTTCACCAGCTCCCTGCTAATAAGTTATTTGCTGACATGCTGGTCTATTAAGTAATGGATGAAGAGAGTGCACAAGTTTGTGTTTTCAATTAGTCATGAAGAGCTTAAGAAAATTCAACAAAGGGTGGTGAGCCAAGGAAAACTTAATTAGTTCAAGTGAAACGGACTCAAACAAAAATGCTCATTTGCTGACTCCAGGATCTGATTTTCTTGAGAACAGACTTCCATGGCTGTTTCATCTAGGCTGACTTTTTTCTTTTTTCTAAAATCATGTTCAACTTTATTCTTCTTTAAATTTTTTTAAAACATTTTCATTGTGGTATGATTCCTGCACAGTAAACTGCGCATGTTTCAGATGCACACTTCGATGAATTTTGGCAGATGTATATATACCCCCATGAAACCACCACCACAATCAAGATAGCTAACATTTCCATCACTCCCCAAGAGGGGCAATGTTCAAATTTCCAATTTATCCCTTCCCACCCCCTTTCACCCCTGGTAACTGTAAGTTTGTTCTCTATGTCTGTGAGTCTGTTTCTGTTTTGTAGATAAGTTCATTTGTGTCTTTTTTTTTTCCTTCAGATTCCACATATGAGTGATATCATATGGTATTTTTCTTTCTCTTTCTGGCTTATTTCACTTAGAATGACTATCGCCAAGTCAATCCATCTTGTTGTTGCAAATGGCATTAATTTATTCTTTTTTATGGCTGAGTAGTATTCCATTGTAGATATACACCTCATCTTCTTTATCCAGTCATCTGTCAGTGGGCATTTCGGTTATTTCCATGTCTTGGCTATTGTAAATAGTGCTGCTATGAACATTGGGGTGCAAGTGTCTTTTTGAATTACATTTTTTTCCAGATATATGCATCTAAGCTCACTTTTGACTTTTAAATCACATTTGTGATTGTAGACTGTCCCAGGCCCCACCCTTCAGAGACAGGGCTGGTGTGGGTTTGGTGACAGAGAAGAGCATCCAGGCAGGAAAGTCAGGCCTGGCTCAACAGGGGCTGTTCTCATGGTCAAGGCCAACAGGACTCCTAGGAGGAGGGAGAGAATGCCACTTGCAGCTAAGAAGACATAACAAGCTGATGGGAGCAGCTGAGAAGGCATAACAAAAGGATGGCAGAGCTGGTCCTAATCGGGATGTCAAAGTGCAGATCGGGCCTAGTTGGTGAAACAAAAAAAGAGGTCAGTGTGGGGCAGGTTGTGTCTATTTTGGATGCTGCCTGGGATGAAAGGTATTCTTCTACCCACACTGAAGTGACTTCAGGAGCCTTTAGTCAAGTGAGAATTATATTTTGTTTCAAAGGAGACTTCCCAATATCGCTGAAGCAGCACCTGCCTTGGCAAGTGAAAGTGTCTTAGGGCAGGTTGACAGGCGAAAACTTGAGGCTTAAGATATAAACTGTAATTAACATTTGCCTCAGAGCCTTCCTAGGAAAGACACATTGTCTGCGTTGGTTTTAAGTCCCCAAGACTAAATCCCACAATAGCCGTGTGGGTCTGCCTGGAGTCCCTTCTGTTGAAACATGGCTCTCAGAATAACAAGCTGCCCCTCTCCTCCTTTCCCTTTCCAGTAAGGAGTCAGCAGCGCTGAGGCCTTGGAGGGAAGAGGCGCAGAAGTCGTCGGCTGCGTGATGCAGTGGGGTCAGGAGATTGGTATTGTAGAGGGGGTGGAGCAAACAAGTCAATTTTGGCATTCATGGAAGTCAGTTTTCTCACTATCAGACAAGGGATTTACAGAGACAGAAATTTGGAAAGCCATAAAGAACTCAGATGTTGAATTGGAATAGGAGTTATTGATGTCAACTCTTGATCTTTAATACATATACACACATGAGAAGAGACGTGGAAATAGACGTTGCTCTGTGTGTGTATGTGCATGAAAATATATGTACATGCACATGTACACAGACACGTATACATATTTTTGCTAGCTGATTCTCTAATTGTGGGGCAGGGAAAATATAAGATGGGCATCTTTTGGGGCCAGAGTGTAAAAAAAGTACTCAAGATAGTTAAATACACACACACACATACACAAAAAACAGGATGGGGACATGTGAATGGGATATAGGAACCAAAGCCAAACTTAAAGAGCTCCCAGTGCCCAGAGAGACCTTCCCTGACCTGCCTCTCACTTCCTATTACCTTCTGTTTTCTTTATAGCATGTGTCACTGACATTACACTATATATTTATTCATTTATTCTTCTCCCTAAAATGGAAGCTTTATGTAAGCAAGAACTTTGTCTTTTTCAGTCACTGCTGTATCCACAGCCCCTTAATAACTGCTGACATGTAGTTGGAGTACGTGGACACTGAAGAGCCCTTCGATAGAGTAATTTTAGAGGAACTCAAATCTAAAAGGAAACTTCAGTGGGGCAAGGATGGTTTTTTCCTTCTGTGAACCCCGTACCTAAATAAATGTCTCTGGCTGAGATGAATAATTGCCTAAATTGAAGAGAATCAGTGTGATTGGTCCTTAAAATGGATAATAGATATTTTCCCCAGCTACTATCTGGCCTGAACTATAAATGGAGTGGACCCGAAAAGATCTCTTAGCGGAGCCAGTCTAATCCTGTGTCACATTGTTGAATTCCTTTGAAGAAATGAACTTGAAATCCCTCTGATAATGCAGCCAGAACCCAGAGAAGGAAAATGGGTGTGTGTGCCTGCCCTCTCCTCCCTCGTCTTTCACATGGCAGAAAAATGCTCGTCCATCATAGTGTCCTTGGCCCCAGAACCCTCAGCAAGGCTCTCTTGGAAGCCACAGCTGTCATGACTCTAGGTGACATTAATTTGTTGTTGTTGCTTAGAAGAGTCAGTCTTGGGCAAAATTATCAGAAACCAGGAAAGCACAAATTATTGCTTTACTGCCTAACACAAATAATATAGATCTCAGACCTCCATGTAGGTAAACCTAAAATCCAAAAATTGGTCCTTATTACTTTACCCCCATAGTAGTGGAGAAAGAATGATCCTCATTTTGGCAAACATGAGATCCAAGCTTTTTTGGTGGGGGTGGGGGGGTGGGAATGATTCTTTTAAAAAGAAAGATTAAACTTGAACTTTCAAGTCTGTTTCCTTGGATGTTTCAGATCAAAGTTGTGAATGCGACTTATATTTAAGCTTATTTAAATGCATACGTATTTATTGAGTGTCTGCTATGGAAAATAGATTCCCTGGTAGGAATAGGTTATTAAGAGAGGGAAGAAAGCAAATAGATCCCCGATGGTAACTGTATTCAGAGATGACATTTGATAACATCATAAACACTTATAAATGGCGATTGCTTAAGGGACTTATATAAACCCATCTTTTGGATGTGACTAATCCAAAATTCCTAATAACTAAGCCAGGTCTATTCTAAAGTTTAGTTTTGAAATTTCTTTGGGAAAAAAAAAATGTGTCAGTAAGCAAATTTGCAACATAAAAGGCAAATGTAACAGTATTTTTAACCTAGAGAGTAAAAGAATAATTTTTAAGACTCCAGTCACATTCAGTAAGTAGAAACAATAAATGTCAGTTAACAACAACTCTCAACTATCCCTTAAAGCTGGTAGAGGAGGATCTACATTTTGGCAACATAATTAGCAGTTTATTCAAGATAACATGCAACTTGCGAAAATCAGAAGTTTTGGATTTTTCAAAAATGTATTATTCGGATTTTTCCACTAATGTACCTGGTCTCTCCTTCCTGTGACTTTGGATAGATGAGTTGTTATCTGTGAAAAAAAGAAATTTTTTAACATTGAGTCTTTCAGAGACCAAATAACTAAGAACTTTCTGCAACAGGAAATTTCAGTTAGATAGCCGAGAGAATTCAACAGTGCAAAATGAAATCCTGTTCTGCCATCTAGAGGACACACACTAGTGGCATAGAAAATGTTTTATCTTTAATGGCCCTTGAAGCTTAAAATAAAAAGAGATTTTCTGTCTAAAAAAAAGGCAGGGGTAAGGGAGTAGGTGTGTATTTTGCTCTATGACATTATGTCAGATTGGAGCACAGAGAAGAAAGTAACTTACTTTTTTTAGTTGTTGAAAGTAACTTACTTTTAAAAGCACTTAAACAAACAAACAAACAAAACACTGTGGATGAGATATGCACCAAACTGAGGTCTTACACTTCACCAGACCTGCTTGGCCCCATCTGGCCTCCAGGGCTGTGGCCACATACAGTTGCAGAGCACCAGCCCCCACCACATCCCCTAAGAACACTTTCCTGGCCATAGGAGGGCAACAGCACAGCCTCTGTTCCGCCGGCAGGTGGGTAACAAGAATTATTTGGGGCACTTTGGGGTTTGATCACACCAGACTCAATCAGTCAATCTTTCACATATTTCTCATAATATTCTAACTTGACTGTCTCCAAGTGACTCATCCCAGAAGTCCACATCAATTCCTCCTATTGCCGGTACTCAGATAACTTCCTAACTGAAAGGACAGTAAAGATAATCTACTTCAGTTTCTTCATTTCTCAGTAGAAGAAGCTGAAGTCGACAGATTCCATACTGTTTAAGATCACTAGTGGAATTTTCACTGTAACCTATATTGCCTACTCTTAAAGCCAATTTTTTTCCACTTTATGTATCCATTCATTTAACAAAAACTCAGTGTTTGCATACTATGGGCTAAGCATTGTGATAGGTACTGAGGGGGAAATGCCACATCAAAAAAAAAAGAAAGAAAGAAAAAAGAAATTCCCTGTTCTCTAGAAGCTAACAGTCTGCTGGGGGTGAAAGTCATATAAAATTATAAAAGTACAAGGGACTAAAAAAATCTTAGTGGGAGCAGAAAAAAGGAACAAAAAAGATTGGGTTTTAAAAGGAACCACTGTTTTTGTTTAATTTTGCTTTTTGCTTGGTTTTTAAGCAGAGGAATTCAGAGTCCCTTATTTAGCTCAGTCCGGCATATAGCTGATTTCCCCCCAGAATGTGAAATCCTTCTTCAAGGCGCCTCTGGGCACAGGGTCTCTGTTCTGAAGCCAGACTCTCTTTGCTAGACCAAGGACTCCATTACGCCTGTGCCTCCCCTGACCATCCCTTTCGGGCAAAGCACAGCTGCAGGGTTCTTTCACTCCTCCTTTAGTCTGCTGACAGGAGAGAAATGAAGCCAGAGCTAAAGTTCCTAGAGCCTTTTCCATTGATAGTTATCAGCTTTAGAACAACATGTATCTCTCTTGAATCCCAGCTCTGCCATTTAATAACTTTGTAACTTTGGGCAGGTCACTTTCCTTCTCTGAGTCAGTTTCCTTACTACAGAATAGGAATAAATAGATTTACCTTCATAAAATTGTTGTAGAAAAAAAATGAGTTCATGTAATAGAGTGGTTAGCAAAGGGTCTGGTTGTGGAAGGCTCAAAATAAGAGATGTCATTGTTAACTTATGACAATTAGTTATCTGAGACTCTCAACAGATTCTTAAATACTGTGGCTTGCATCTCACCTCTCTACCAATTCTGCAGTAACTGACTGGCTGTATTTGTTTTCTCATCTCCTGTTGGTTCAGCAACTGGCGCCCAGGGCCAGAAATGGTCTCATTTCCTAGTTAGGCAGAATCTGATCAGCTGTAATTTGAATGGAATGTGAAAGTAATTCAGAACAGAATCAAGCAATGTAGATTAGATGATGCCTATCAAGTTAAGAAGTACCTGACTGTGAGTTATACCATGCAATCTACCGAAATAAGGTGATTAATTTGATTAAATGATAAAATAATCAACCCCATTTGGAGGGCACGGATTAGAATCAATATATACGGAAGATTAAGGAAATTAAACCCATAGTATAATGCTTTTGTGTTCGGTTTAAGATGAAGCTATGCCAATTAGAATGTAGAGTATGTGTAATAATACTAAGATTTGTCATATTAGAGACTCTAACATAATAATTTACGATTCTAACTTAAAATGTATAGACGGATGATTGTAGAATTGTTGGATGTAAGTAAGTTGTAAGAAAACTTGCTGAGTGAATATTTAATAAAAGGAGGATCTATTACATTAAATCCATATTAGATTTACTAGATTTCCTAAAATTATCTAAATACTTGGGAAGGCTTAGTCAGATTTGAAGTATTATAATATTTAAATTTTAAATACATTTGTAAATGATTTAAGACAATTTAATTAACTATGCTTAATAATGGACTAAATAATAATCTCCTTGAAAATAACTGTTTTTTAAAATTTTTTTTTAAATTTTTTAATGAAGGGAGGTAATTAGATTTATTTATTTAGTAGAGGTACTGGGAATTGAACCCAGGACCTCATGCATACTAGGCATGCACTCTACCACTGAGCTACACCCTCCCCTGAAAGTAACTATTAATGGGTAAGTAATTTTGTCCATTTTAACAGTTATTTAGAAGATGAACTTAGGATTTGTAAGTTGACCTTAAAAAGGGGTCAAGGTACAAACTTACATTTGTAAGATAAATAAGGGACGCGGGAGGTCGCGGCGTTCTTTCCGCACAGCGATTTGCCCTCTGTCCACGCTTGGGCCACAACCCCCGACCATGCAGACGCTGCGGGCCGGTTTGACCCTGGCGGGGGCGCGGGGCTGGGCGCAGCCGCCGAGGGCTGGCGGGCGCACGGGAGGCGCCGGGGCTGCTGAGCCGGCTGCCTGCGCTGCCCGAGGCAGCGGCGGCTGAGCTTCCAGCCGCGTCCGGGGCCCCGGCGGGCTGCAGCCCCGGAGAGGTGGCCGAGTACGGGCTGCCCGGCCTGCCGCAGATCAAGAGCCGCGAGTCGTTCCTGCTGCGTTACGACCCGCGCACCCGCCGCGCGCTCTGGGTGCTCGAGCAGCTGCGGCCCGAGCGGCTCCGCAGCGACGGCGACCGCCGCTCCTGCGACTTCCGTGAGGACAATCGGTGCATGCGTGCCACCGCGCCGCGAACGCCAACTACCGCGGCAGCGGCTTCGATCGCGGCCACCTGGCCGCCACCGCCAACCACCGCTGGAGCCAGAAGGCCATGGACACCTTCTACCTGAGCAACGTCGCGCCCCAGGTGCCCCACCTCAACCGGAATGCCTGGAACAACCTGGAAAAGTACAGCCGCAGCCTGACCTGCACCTACCAAAATGTCTATGTCTGCACGGGGCCGCTCTTCTGCCCAGGACGGAGGCTGACGGGAAGTCCTCTGTGAAGTACCCGGTGATCGGCAAGAACCACGTGGCGGTGCCCATCCACTTCTTCAAGGTGCTGATCCTGGAGGCAGCAGGCAGGCAGATCGAACTCCTCTCCTATGTGATGCCCAACGCGCCTGTGTGAGGCAATCCCGCTGGAGAGTTTCCTGGTGCCCATCGAGAGCACTGCGTGAGCCTCTGGGCTGTCTTTGTGCCAAATATCGCACGGAACGGCAGCCTTAAGGCCATCACTGTGGGCAGCAAGTAAGGGGTAGCCCCGGCCGGACTGTGGGGTTGTTGGGGCTGGGTCAAATTAAAGGTGTTTATATTTGGAGACAAGTCTTGGCTGCATCAGTCTCGGGTGACCCCTGGGAACCTCTGGCTTCACCGCTGCTCCTTTGCCTTCTTGGGCCCAAATGAACCTTCAGCTGGGCCGGGCACCTGCCTGGGTGAGGCTAGGCTGCAGGGTAGCCAGGGAGATGAGGATGGCTTCCTGGAAGAGAAGCACAGCACAGGCTGGGGCCTGGGAGGCTGGTGCGTGCCTGGCCACCCAGGACCCAGCCCCTTGGGGTAGCTGCCTTGGCAGGGCCTGAAGAGGTTAAAGACAGGCCCAGATTCATCCTACAGACCTGTCACTGGCCAGCTGTGAGCCCTGCCAGGGAAGGGCCCTGCCTCTTTGCTTCTCAGTCTCCTCCTCCAGTAAATGGGGATGGTCATCAGATCTACCTCCCAGCTGGCAGCACCTAGCCCTTGCAGGGATCTTGGACACAGGGAGACTGAGGCCGTCCACCTATTCAGTCACTACCCTTTGAGACCAGCGGAAGCCTTCCCCCAGCAAAGTGCCCACAGGCACAGCGTTCTGTGCTGCCCTCAGAAGCGGAGGCCCAGGTTGAAGGCTCTCAGAGGCGGCTACATCCTGTCCCCCAGGGGGTCAGAGGTGCTAGTGAGGCCAGCGGTGGGGGGGGGGGGCTGCCATGCCCACCACGGTCACACAGGGGGAAGGGAACACTAAGCGTACAGCTAAGGAAACGGGCCCAGAGCAGGGGTGGGCGCGGTCGTCCTGGGTCATCCAGCCTGGGAGCAGTTGGACGGGCACCAGCACCCAGGATTCTCGACTCGCAGCTTGCTCTTAACTCGTCCCCGCTGCAATTCTGCCATGGTGGGAGGCCGAGGGGGTGAGGAGACCGCTCTAGAGAAGGCAGGCTCAGGGCACCCCTGGGCAGGGTAGGGGACAGGTAGGACAACAAGAGTTGCAACCCCCCTTGGACAGACCCCGAGGCTCCATCCCCTGGCTGGTGGCTGAACCTCGGGAACTAGCCTGGGGTGGGAGGCGGGCGGGCTCACCTCTGTGTGGATGGTGCGGCTGCCCTGGCTGGGGCAGGTGTTGATGCACAGGTCAAAGAGGACACTGGGTTCAGCCACCTCCAGGTTGGGGTCAGCATCCATGCCAGCTTCCAGCCCCTGGAGGCCCCCAAACATGACGAGAGCATGCCTGGCACCCACAGGAGTGGAGAATCACTGACTGTAATCAAGACCCACTGAATGCGGCCCCCAGAGCTCTTAGCAACCCCTCATACACAGTAGGGGCCCAGTGTGTACAGCTTTGCCCCCACCAGTCCCTACCCTGCTCTATTCCTCCTCCCCTGGCTATACCCACCTGAGGTTGGGAACCTGGGCAGAGGCCACATCTGAGCCTCGCTCTGATGTCCCGATGGTCAGGTCATAGCCGTCCTGGAAGAGAGCCTCAGCAAACACAGCACCTGGAGGGAGGCCAGCTCATTGGGGGGCCCTGTTCCCCACAAGCCACAGCCGCTTGGCTGTGTGTGTACCGGTAGGGTGGTGGTAGAGGTGAGGGAGGGAGGTGAGGGAACCACACTAAGCCCTTCACTGGGAAGTCAAGGAGTGAGCAGGCAGGGCAAAGAAGTGTTATCAGGTAGTGTTATCACACAGCAACAGTATGGGCTGTAAAAATGTTAACTCAAATTATACCCCATCTTGCATTTTTCCTAAACTTATTAAAAGCCTGAGTTTATATTAGATATAAAATAAGCTACAAGAATGTATTGCACAACATGGGGAATATAGCCAATATTTTATAATAACTGTAAATGGAGTATAACCTTTAAAAATTATGAATTACTAATTATATACCTGTAACATAATACTGTACATCAACTATACTGTAATTTATAAAATATGATATAAAATAAATGCATTAAAGATAAATAAGTACTGTGTGTGTGTGTGTGTGTTTTGTATCTGTATGAGATAATGAGTGTTAACTAAACTTTTTGTGGAAATTGTTTCACAATATCTATGTCACTGTGTTGTACACTTTAAACATACAGTGCTGTGTGTCATTTGCATCTCACAAAAAAAAAACTGAAGGAAAAAATTGATTAAATTTAAAGATGCAGGGAACAATTACATTTTCAAATTTATGACACTCAGTTAATGTAATACCTGAATAGTTTTTTTCTGTGGATAAGAGCCACAAATTGACTGCTTCATCCAAGTGAAAGCCTCTAGTTCATGGGTTTCAGATCATTTGGGGAAAGTAAATGTGGTCCTGTTTTAGTTTCCTCCTGTTGATATAACTGATCACCACAGATTAAGTGGTTTAAAACAACGAATACTCATTCCAGGACTGTCATCTAAAATCAAGGTGCCAGTAGGGCTGCATCCCTTCTGGAGACTTCAGAGGACAACGTTTCCTTGCCTTCCGCAGAGGTTCCCCGCATCCCTGGGCTCCTAGCCCCGTCCTCACCTCGCTCCAACATTTTGCTTTTGTCCTCACCTCGCCTCCTCTTGATCCTGATCCTCCTGTGCTTCCCCTCTGATAAGGGCCCTTGCGACTACATTTAGGTTTACCTGAATCACCCAGGATAATCTCCCCATCTCAACATCCTCTTACCACGTAAGGTAGTGTTGTCACAGGTTCTGGGGAATGAATCAGTACTTAACGTGAGCTAGAGGAGTGTCCAGAATCAAAACAGTCTATCATGCTGGTACTTGGCCACTTTCTCAATCAATAGTTATTTGGGAGAGTGTAGGGTAGTCACCAAGCCACTAACTAGGGTTGTCTAGTTTGGTTTCCCGGCATCTATTGGGTGCAGGAGATTCTCTAGGTAATCAGCCTAGTTTGAACCATCCTGGGTTTTGAGATGGTAATTCTGGGTTCCAGAGGTGCCAAAAAAGACCTGTCTCTGGTTGGTTGGTTCCCTCCTTGTAACTAACCCCCTTTGTATTCCATACTTTGTTAGGCCGGGGTTTTAATAAAATGAAGAATTTTTTTTTCTTTTTTAAGAAATTAATCTAAAACTTAGAAATAAGACAAAAAGATTACCAAACCTTTCAAAGTCATACTAGGACACTGTCCACCATGTCCACTGAAAGGTCATCTGATTTTCTAGAGGAAGATGTAACTGACTTCCTGTCAGTTAGGGCCCAGCCTCTACAAAGTTAGATGGTAACATGCAGAAAATGTGTTTGTAAGTTTTTCAGAGGTACGCTCCTTTGAATCAGCTTTTGTAGCCTGCTGGTCCCTTAATTATTGACTTAAATAAATCTTCCAACAAGTGATCACTATGTAATTACATAAGTTGTTTTTAACTTTTTAAAAATTATACTTTGACATCTGGTTTCTCTGTTTAGGAAAAGCAAACAATTTCCATCTTATGAAGCGTGTTCCAAGCAAGCTTGGGTTAATGATTAGAAAACTTCATGGGTATTAACAGAACTATACAAAAATTACATGTGGAGCTTATATAGGGATCTGTTGAGTAAATTTAACCATGTGATTAGCCAAAAGCCACTTACTGATACTCCTATATTTGGCCATCTATAAGTTAAGAAGTAGTGTGAAAAATAGGCAGAATACTAAAAAGACATTCTTGAGAGAATGAAAAAGCAGATAACATATCTGATAAATGACATATACAGAATAAATAACTCTTGAACTTAATCATAAGAAAATCTAATTAAAAATGAGCAAAACATCTGAACACTTTGCTGAGATATAAGGATGGCAAATAAGCACTTGAAAAGATGTTCATCATCATTTGTCATTACAGAAATGCAAATTAAACTCATGACAAAACACCGATTAGAATGTCTAAAATCAAAGAGTGACCAGGCCAATTGTTGGCAAGAATGGGGAGCAACTGGGACCCTTATACACCAACACTGGGAATGACAGTATACACAGTCATGTTGGAAAAGTTTGCATTTCCTGAAAAGTTCAATGTACACTTGCCATATACCCCAGTCATTCCATCACCAATTTTCTTAGTTTACCCAAGAAAAATGAAAGTAAATATTTGTATAAAAACTTACACATTAACAGTCCAGCAGCTCCATTTGTAGTAGCTAGAAACTGGAAACTACCCAAAGCTATGCTAGCAGGGAGCACCTAAACAAACTGATAGATCTATACAATGGAATGCCACTCAGCAACAGAAAGGAATGAACCACTGATACAATGAAATGAATAAATCTCAAAATAGCTGTGCTGATTGTATACAACTCTATGCAAGTAAAATCCAGCCACAGAAAGCAACTCAGTGGACATCGGGAGGTCGACAGTGGAACTGAAGGCAGGAATTACAAAGGACACTAGGAAAATTAGATTGATGGTTTGTTTCATAGGTGTATACACAACGAGGCTTTTCAATTTGTACACTTTAAACATGTACAGTTTAATTATGTGTTAGCTATAACTACATAAAGCTGTCAAAAAAAAAATAGGCAGGATGAAATCTTATTTGGGTATGAAGATTTCTCAGAAATTGGAATGTTCAGCCACTGAAGTCCTTTAGCATAGCAGAACTCTTATATTGAGATACTTGAATTTCCTAACCCTCTATACAAAACTTGAACTTTGTACATATGTGTAATTTTTCAACGTCTATCTCTTTCATCACATTCTTAAAGAGATTTGGGGGGAAAAGGAGTTTAAAATCACTACCTCAGAGGAATCTAACGAATATAATGAAAATTGCTTATCCCACACAAGTCAGATTAATTCTCAGCTTTCTAAGTAAGAGTACAACTTAACTACAATGTGTAGATTATCCCGACTATCTCTCAGTGGAGTACATACTCCAGTGTGTTCTTTTCCAACACCACTAAACAGTTCTCCAGTTCTCAGCAGACGCTGGCAGAGTGTCCTACAACTTAACTCAACTTTGATACTAATTACTTGGATATAGCATCAGATCCCACAGGTTAAAGGCTCAGTCCCACAGATGGTCAGCATCCCCTTCCTCCCTTCACAGGCCAATCCAGAGTTCAGATTGATACCCGTGCTTCCAACTGGATATAGATTGAAGGTTCCCATAATTCCCTCCTTGTGTTTGATTCATTTGCTAGGGTGTCTTACAGAGCACAGAGAAACACTAACTTACATTTTCCAGTTTATTGTAAAGGATGCAGAACAGCAGGTGAGAGGTAACACAGGGCAAGGTCCAGAAGGGCCCCCATGGAAACGGGGTGCACCACCTTCCCAGCACATGGATACATTCGCCAACCCAGAAGCTCATCAAACGTTGTTCAAGGGTGTCCAGAGCTTAAACAATGGTACCCTGCCCCACTTTCCCTTCCCAGAGGTTGGTGGGTGGGCTGAAAGCTCCAACCCTCCAATCACTTGGTCTTTCAGGTCACCAGCCTCATCCTGAGGCTGCCTAGGGGCCCCACCCTGTTACCTCATTAGCATAAGGTCAAACGGGGTACCTTATGAATAACACAAGACACTCCTATCATTCAGGAAATTCCAAGGGCTTGAGGACCAGGGGACAAAGGCCGTATATATTCCATTGTAACATACACACCTAAAAGAATAGCCTTCCTGCCATTCAGGCTTCTCCCCCTCTGGCAGGTGTACCTTCTGCTAGGCCACAGGTATTTGGACCAGAAAGAGTAACTGATCCAATGTGGGCAAATGAACAGCCACCTGGGGAACATGGAATTGTGGCTCAAAGCCTATGATAACCTGACTTCTCCCTTGTACAAAGGAGCTAGTAAACCTGGACATTATCTGCCATAGGACTAGGGAACAGAAAATAACAATCTAGTAGGAGACTGAGAAAGAAGAGATAAGTAGGAGAAAGATGAGGTCCTCGTTTCTCCTCAGCATTCCTGGGTCTCACTCCCAGGCTGTTCCAGAAATCCAGTGGTGTCCCCGACCTTGGGCTCCATGAATGCCTACCACCTCACTCAATAATAAAATTCCTCTCTGTTAGCTTAGAGGTTTTTATCACTTGTAACAAGACTGTTAAAACAAATTTTATCTTAAAAACAAACAAACAAACAAACAAACAAAACCACTAGGCCCACATCGTATTGGAAAAGTAATTATTTATTATGACAAAAATAAAACTGTTGACTGAAAACAAATGAATGTTACACTGTATTGCACCATGATTGCAAATGAGACAAAACCTGTCTAAAAAATGAACATTCCAGAGCAAACAGCATCCTTTCACTTGGGTAAGTAGGCATGCGAGCAACTCATTACAGCACAATTGCAGAAATAAAAAATCATGAGTACCAGCAACGTAAGTTTAACATATAGAAGCATTTCATGACAGTAATAAAGCTATTAAAAATTTAAATCATGTCTTTTCAACAACCCCACCATTAGAAGAACACACTTTGAACCGTTTTCAAGAAGCAATGATGTGAATGCATTAAGTAATTTGTTTGCTCTTAGGGTTTTATTAATGCTTTATATATTGGACCAGTAGCACACATCTCAGTTGCTTGAGTGGGATTAAGAAGCACAGTTCATGGTACGAAAGAAATTTTTTTTCCTCTGTACAATACTGGGGGCCCCCAGAGAGATCCAATTCATAATTCTGGCTTTAATACCATCTTCATTTGACCAAGCTCATTAGCTAAGATACTGTTACAGCATTTGCAGAAAGCCTGTAGCTTGATGGATTAACAACAGTTTGTATTTAAACCTTAAGAAATGAACATACATATAAATACAGACACTTTAATGTAGTTTTACATTCTGAGGAGAGAAATATACAGGGCCTGCTGTTTCTCCTTTAATGCTCTAAAGCACCAATTTATGTTACAATGGTGATGTGTGATTATAATCATTATATTCTGATTAGAACAAATGCCAAGAGCAAAGCTGTAACTGCTTTTAGTTTTAGTTTTAGTTTTTTAAACCATGCTCTGTACAATAGATGAACAGGGTAAGGTTTATAACTATTACATAATTGGAAAAAAGTCATAACCATCATTTTATTTCACACTTTTAATGAGATAGCAGCTAAACATTTTAAAAATTAAAAATGAAGTTTTCGTAACTACACTGAACAGTTTACTCCAAGAGAACCAAACAGGGACTGCAGAGTCCCTGAATTTCCTGAAGGAAAATGCAAGAAGATTAAAATGATTACAGTTGCTTATGAATAGGGCCAAAATATGCAAACAAATTGTACATAACCAGCGTCAACTGATAGTCATTTGATATCTTACCAACACTGATGGCAATAGATTCACAGTATAAATCAATCAATCAAATTTTAGGGTTTTTCCTTTCCCTTATTTGATTTTAATTAACTGTTGACTGAGCGCTTGCCCTTGTGCTAATGAAGACAGTACGTGGATCAGCTGCACCACATTAGCCCTGCTGGTGGTAAACGAGTAAAAGAGAACAAAATCTCCAAGGAACGCTATCCCTTAGTTGGGAATTTTGCATATTACTAATAGTTTAGGTGAAGGGGGTTTTTATGGGATGGTGCTACATTTCAAAAACTGGAGTAAAGCACCTTATGAACTGAAAAATGAGGTAACGTTTTAACTAAAGTTCATGAAAGAGAACATTTCCATTCTGCTAGAACTTTTCTATTCCAAAAAATATAAACAGCACATTTTATTTACCCATGTCTATGAGAAAAAGTAGATTATTGGTTTTAGAACAATGCAAAAGGTGCCTCTCTGTGACTAACACCCCCAAATTCTAGAAACCTAATCAGTCTTCAGTTCTTTGGCCACGTTGAAAATAACATAGGTCATCTGGTTCTACAATAAGACTGAATTTTCTAGTAATCTTAAGTGCCTTGAATGGGCACAATTCATTGTTTTTATTCAAATATTCTACTGAAGATTTTTTTACCTCATGGTCATCTTTACTATCAAGTTTTTTGTTTTGAGGTATGCCTCTAAATCTTCAAGTTAACATTTCTTATACATTGCACTAGACTATATACATTTAAAACTGACTTTACATCTGTGAAAGTGTCTTTTTTTCTACTCTAACTTTAAAATGAAGTAGCTGAAAAAAAAATTTGTTTTTTTAATTGGTCCTCTGTGTAGCTCTGGTCACCTGGAACTGTTAAAAAATACTTTTTTGGGGGAAAAAAAACCTTTTTGGGAAGTTGACTTTTAGATTTCAGTCTTCACAGTAAGCATAAATTAATAAGGATGAGACAGTACTGAAAAAACTAACCCTGAATATAACTACCTTCAGATTTATACAGACATTTGTAAAACATTGACATCCTGGCTGTATACTAGCCTTTCAATACTGGGAAGTCAAACAGAACTGAAGTTTGGGGTCGTCTCTAAAGCCAAAAAACTGAACAAACTTAACCATTTCCATTCAATTAGAAAAAGCCAGGAAATCAAGCAAGATACTTTCTAGAAGAGAGTATTCTCAACACACACTGGTGTTTTATAAGCAGCTTAATATTATCCCCTTAGCAATATGGCTTACTTTCTCTTTTGCACTGTCATTAAATTATAGCTCAATTTAAGTGGAGTTACAGTGACTAGCTGATAGTTTTATTTGACTGTATTCATACACTAAATGACATGATAGTGGGCTGGGAATCAAATAATAGAAAAGAATACATTTAATTTCATATTACATGTCTTTCCCTAGTTTTTGTTTTACTTTTTCAGTTTCTAATAGGGTATAAAGATTCAGGATTTAAAAACCAAACCAAACCAAACCAAAAAAAAAAACAAAAAACCCAAAAAACAAAAAACAAAACCATGTTGGTGCTCTAGTTAAAGTTCCTTGGTACAGGGAAAAACAGTAGGAAGGTCATGAACAACAGTAATTGTCTAAGGTCAAGCAGGTAATGGCTAAAT
The DNA here is from genome assembly GCF_036321535.1 of Camelus dromedarius. Taxonomy (NCBI): domain Eukaryota; kingdom Metazoa; phylum Chordata; class Mammalia; order Artiodactyla; family Camelidae; genus Camelus; species Camelus dromedarius. The sequence goes on from NC_087461.1 coordinate 16,351,844, forward strand.
TAAGATTCAAACTCACTTCTTCAGACAGCGAGCACAACACACAATATTCTACTAGATATAAGTCATGCTGTATCTTCGAGTGACTTTACCCCAACAAAATACAGAAGATCCTTTAGAATTGCACTAGATATGAAATGTTTTGGATCCAAAGCCACAGATGAAAAGTTAGACTCAGAAAGTGGTCTTCAAAGACAAATGTCAATGGAATTCATCTATTCTAGGCATAATATCAGTACATTTTCTTCTACTGATATTGTTTACATAGTTAAGAATTAAGAATGCTAGTCAGAGACAATTCCATTTACAATTTGTCCTAAGATACTACATCAAAAAGATTTTTCAAAAAATAAAGCTTTTATTGTTTCAAAATTTCCTTTGCTTTGTGATTCCCCATAAGTCTTCAGAGAATAGTTAACAGAACTGCCTATATCACTCAGTTTCTATAGGAAAATAATTATTTTCTTTATGCTATAGATAATGAAAGTTAATTTATGTGTAATCAAAATGGCTACAGGAGTGGTGCCCATTTAAAAATGATTTTTAACAATGAAATTTCAATCTGTTATCATTCCTCTAATGCATATAGAATAAAAATATACCTTTAAGCATACTAACAGAAACTAAAAGCAAAAATTATGTATTTAACCATCAGTTATTAGATTATAGGTATATTATTTCAGATTTTAAGAAATTAAATTACACTAGCAATACAAAATACTTAGTATGTTCCCATATAAAAGGGCTTGTTAATTCTAAAAGAGCTCTTAAATGGGCTTCAATAAGAAAGACAGGTTTAAATATGAAGAATGCAACATCCTCAAAATGAAGAAAAATGCCACATGTGAACTTACAAGGGTAGCAGTTACATTTCAGTTATACAAAAGAACATTAGAATTTAGTTTCTTCATCCTCAAATTAAAAACAAAATGTAGAATAATCTCTCAAAAGTAACGTGGGTGGGTCCCCTGCTTTTCACCACTGACTAGAAACTTGGCTAGGCAACTGATGGACTGATGGGTAGGGTGAAATTTGAACTGTTTCATTAATTAGCTGCTGATCTGATTCTAAAGAACAGGTATAATACAAAATTGAGAACTTATCTCAAAATACGAATGAAGGCACTAATGACAAATTTACATTTTTAATCAGACAATTATCTTATAGTTGGTTGACTTTCAATGAATGTCAGAATCAATGCTTTAGTGTTAGGTATGTGCTTGGGTCAAAACATTCTCTTGGAGTAAAGGGTAATCAGTTTTCCTATTACTGTAAGAGGAAACGTCTAATGAGAACTTCACACTTAAAAAAGGCTTACGTGAATTTCCTAATTGAACTGTTCCCAACTGTTGGCACAAAACCTAGCTGAATGCTGATTTCATCTTTAACACACAGCTAACATAAATCATTTCTAATCCAAAACCAACCAAGTACCCTTTAAAAAGGATTTAGAAAATAAATTGTATGTTCAAAATTAAATAGAAAACCCGAGTCTATACTAGTAGTTTGACAAAATAACACTTTCAATATAATGCTGATGTGGTAAAAACAAAAAACCAAAAAAAATGTAACTTGATGAAAGAATTGAACCAGCCATTTTCATTAGATACAAACTTTATAGTTAAGAACACATACAGGAGTATTAAATAATGCTTTTTCTCAGGACAGAATTAAAGAGAATTATCTTCAGTATTCATGGCTAAACTCTACAACCAAGATAGAAGTTCTGGCAAAGTGTGCTTTAGGTAAATGGTGCTTTCATAATTCCTCCTATCCCCACCACCACATACACACCACAGAGCATCCATATTATGTCTGCTTTTCTCTCATGTTCTTGACTATAGGTTACATTAAAAACAAAATGTATCCTCTACCTGGTATAGAATCACACAGAAAAAGGTTCAAAACAAGGTTAATGAATAAAAAGTTCCCAAAGCCCAGAAAGCTTTCTTCTGATCATTTTTCAGTTCTAGGGTATGCTACCACCGAATAGAAATCAGAAAAATGCTCCCACACCCAACTAATTAGACTAAATATAATAAATCAAGTATAACTGAAAACAGCAAAACTGAAACCAACTTCAACAAAAAAATTTTTCACTTTTGAATAGGTATTGATATTCTTATGAACACTGAATCCTGTTTTTGACCCAAATGAAGGAAAAGTACTGCAAAAATAAGGTATTAATTATTTTCTACATATGTGTTTTATCCCTTTCATCATGGCAAAATCACACATTTGAAATAAAGAGGATCAAAATCACAATACTGGTCCCCCCTCTTTAGGTGTGCACTGCTCAATTACTGTTTGTATTAGACAACTGCCTTGAAAATGTTTTAATGTTACCCAATAAACACACTTTTGATAGATTATGAGTTTTTCATTAACTATTTTTTAACCTTAAGAATTAACCTTAGTATATTAGTATATTAACCTTAAGAATTACAGTAAAATTCTCAAAGCTATGATGAAATTCAGCTGTTTCCATATAATCCAGCAAAAGATTTAGAACATGACAAATGGCAGACACGTAAGCCAATCACACTACAACCTCAAACATATTTAAGGAAAGCCATATTGTTTTTTAAGTAATATACTGCTGGTGGTAGAAATGCTATTACAGACACAATTTCCAACATTAAGAAATAAAATGAACTGTTCATACTTCTGCTTTAGTTACTATCCAAAGCAGATGTGGTGCCCACTGCAAATGGAACAAGGTTGTTTGTAACTGATAGTAAAATATATTCCCAGTGCCTTGTTTTACTTTTAGTGCTGGTATGTGCTCATAACCTCCGACAGTTACGTACGCACTGAATAATGTGACGTGCTTAAAATATTACATTTATTCAGAATATTTACCATCAAAGTTGGCCTTTGAAATAAATATTTTACCTTGATTAGTTTTGACCAAAACCGATCCTGTGTTGTAGGCAGAAAAGTGAACTTAATTTTAGATAAATACGCTACTTAATTTCCATGCTAACAGCAACTTAAAATTACTCCATGACTTGTAATATGGGGGAAGTTAACTCACTTAAAGGCAGTTTTCGTGATGTTTCATTGTCCTTACATACATCTTCTAGGCAGATTTCTTTCTCTATAATAAGTTCTGTCCAAAAGATAAGTGGCTTAGAGAGGGAGCCAGTGTTTTTAGTGCTGGGTAAGTCTGCAAGCAGTATCTGATGATTTCCACCACTACTCTGTCAAACCAGTAATTACCTGGTGGGGGGATGGGGTGGCCAAGAAATGAAAGAAATTGGTTATGAAAGTTATTACAATCCAGAAAACATTAAACATGTGACAAACATTTCTTACAAGGCAGTTGTTGAATAATTAGAATAAGCAGTCAGAGGAATTCTGTTGCTGAAAACAGGTATACATTATGTTCATCCAATTGAAGATTAGTGCATTAAAAAAAAGTTAAGAAAAAAATCTTTTCTGTTCCAGTTCAGCTGCACTTGATTCAAGTGTTGCTCATAGAGGTTTGTGTTGTTATAAATTAAACATGCTGCTTCCTCAGCAGCCAAAGGTACTAGGCAAAAATGTTCATGTCACAGAATAAATAGAGTAGATCTCTTTCAAGCCAAAAAGTTATCTCACACCAATCCGGGACGTCATCCACTCTAGACCTTGGCATAACCTGAGACAAAAGACAAAAGGAGTTTCAAAATGAAAAACTTTATACTTGAAAATTGAATGCATACTTATTTTTAAGTCTTACTCAAAAGTTGGTACTACAATAATTATTCACACACTGGAGTGACAACATTCAACTAATATTATACTAAATAGCCTTTTTTAAGTGGAAAATTCACACCAACAAAATGACCCTAATCAGTTAAGTAATGTGGGAAATTGCTTTAGTCTCACCTAAAGATACAGCTCTGGCAGTTTCGCCATTAAGATTGTAACTAGACCCCCCTTCCCCCGACTTTAAGATGAACCAAAACTGAAACCACTATAGGAAGACAGCAGAAACTTCACCTTACCCTCCTGAATGCTAAAGAATAGAGTGCTTACAGCCTAGTCTTAAAAGTACAGGTCAAAAAAGTCTACATGTAGATATATTACAAACTTTTTCTAGTAAGAGAAATGAGAAGGTCAGCTGGATCTGAGGATAAATAAGTTCCTGGAAATAAAGTGGGTAGCCCATATATAACCCACTGGGTTCTCCCTAGCCTACTATGTCCAAACTCAAATTTGCAAGGAAAGAAAAATATATTGGAATGGCATTTATTTCAAAAGTTTGTTGTTTGGAAGTATGCCTCCCAAAATGACTCCTGATAATAAAGGAGACGTCTTGTGGAAAGCTGGGAGCTCATGCTTAATTAGGCCCCTGCAGAAAATATGACATTTCTTTGAGGCTTCCTTTTTAGTTCAGGCAACAGTACGGTCTTCTCCCAGTTAGTAAATGATAAAAGTAAGACATGAACAATGACTAAAAACCTGGATTGTGAAAACTTAATTCAGAAGTTTGTTCTTGCCCTTTTTTGGTAAAACATTCTATTTATATTAAAAGTTACAAAAATTTGTCAACTTTGGTGAATTCTAATTTAACAATAGTAATTGACTATAATTATTCCAACCTTGTAAGCCTAAACACAATGAAAGCCACCTTTAATTAAGAACAAAAATGGGACAGAATTCAAAGAAAACATGCTGGCCCCCCAAAAGCTGAAAGAATTAGAAAGGAGCCAAACCTCCCCTCAGAGTGATGAGCACTTACCCTTCTCCTGTTAAAGCACAGCAGGACTGAATGTGCCAGGGGTGGTCCTTAATTGAACTCAGGGTGAGGTATTTAGAGATTTCGGCTGCTGTCATACACCCTTTCATATCCTGTTTATTGGCAAAGATAAGGACGGCAGCCTTCTGTAAATCCTGCAATCAACATGAAATATTTCTAATATCTGAACTATTACAATTCAAATAAACTAATGAAGCAGGAGGGTAAAAACACGCCCTACTGAACAATTATAATGAAACCTCTCTACTTTAAAATGATCAGGTACTACAATTTAAAAGTTTGATTGAAATAAATATAAATGACCTCAAATCACCATGACTTAATGATTCACTCTAACAAAGACAGATAAACTTACATAAGCTAGATAATTAAAAATTATTTTTCTATTGCTGCACCAAATGCGTCAAACTAAAAGTAAACCTGAATCTGAAATAATGACTTATAACTATATGAGCAATATTCCAATGGGCAAATACAGTACACACTGCCAACTACTACAGAATTTCTCCAAAATTTAAAGGACTGTACTAGAGGAGGGGTTGGGCAATACTTACTAATCTTTGTATAACCTAAGCTCACTGATTAATGCTCACTGCAGCACTGTTTATACTACCAAAATATTAGAAATAACGTAAATGCTCATTAATAGAATAGATCAAATGTGGTATATTCATACAGTGGAATACTATGTAGTTGTTAAAAGGAATGAACTAAAGCTGTATGTACTAACATAGATAAATCACAGTGTTGTGCAAAAAAAACCCTAAACCAAGTTACAGAAAGATTACACACACACAAATACACACACAATACCACCATATAAAGTTGTTTTATCAACATGGAATATTCTATTCTATAGAACTGATAGGTATATAAAAAAAACTAATAAAATTATAAAAGTATAATAAAAATATAAAAATACACACAGGAGTAATGATCACTACCTTTAGGATGGGAGAATTCTTTTAGAATTCTCTGAAGACAAGGGAAGGAAATCAGATTGGAGAGGTCTAAGATTTAGTATCTTATGTTGACTTGTGGGTACATGAATGTATTTTATTATCTAAGTCCTTTGTATATAAGAACTATTTCAAAAAATGATCCCAAGTTATTCACTAAGGAATTTTCAGCTTTAATAAACTCTAGAGGGAAAAACACTTAAATTTTCCTCTTTCTTGCCTCAATTTATCAGACTTTTTAAGGTATGGCTAAGTAGTTTGAAAAATATTTTCAATAATGGTATTAATCTCCAAATTAATGTGGTAGGCTTTATTAAGTTTAATAAAGCACTAAAATTTCTGACTTCAAAGCTTTCATCAATTTAATATATGAAACATTGTTAACAATAAAATAACTGACAGCAGAGGACATTAATCATTGTAAAAAAGCAAAACCTGTATATGGATACCTTACTCCATTTATTTTATGTTTACTTTCAAAATTTACCTCATGAGCCAACATTCTGTATAATTCTTCTTTTGTAATAGCTAGTCGTTCTCTGTCAATGCTATCGACCACAAGAATGATGAACTAGAAGTGAAAAAAAAAAAAAAAAAGAAAAGAAATTGAAGGGGATGTGAGGTGCTCTGCAAAACTACTCTAAGTGCTAGAAGTACTTTCTGTGATGGCATCATCATCACTATAAAATGGCCTACTGCGTTTTCATCATCAGGAGCTTACTTTATACTGAATCACATCAAGCAGCAAAATCCAAATGTTAATAAGAAAAATAACTCATAATTCAACAAATAAAAACCATGCCCAAGTTTATTTTCAAATGGTGATGCTTGAATGTATAACATACCCTAATATGTACTAAGATTTATTTTAAAATGCAGGTAATAAAAAGTAGTTTTTAAAAAGAAAGTCACAGTAATTTAAGTAACTTTCACTAAAATTTAAAAGTACTCTGTATTCATTCAAGCAATCGATAATTATGTTTAAGACAGTCTCCTGCCTCTTAGAAAGAGGCTGGTTTCAAAGAAAAAAAAGAAACACATTAAAAAAAAAACTAACAAATAAGACATTTTTACATGACAATATCAACAATAAAAGGGCAAGAAAAATGTGCTAAGTAGAAATATACTTGGGTGTTAATAACATACTAAAGATGCAGGTGAAATTAAAGAGTGCAAGGAGAATAGAAGAAAGCTATTGGTAACGGTGTGCATGAAAAAAGGTGAAGGTAATACATTAAAAATAATGTATCTTTGATAAGAAAAATAAGAAGATAAAGTGAGAAAGGGCCCCTAAATGGAACATCTTATGCAGAAGAAAAAACTAAGAAGTGAGATGAAGTGGTTTGAAGAGTTACAGAAGAGAAGTGATGTAAAAGAAATCGAGACAGGAAGGGTAGAATCAGATTATTAGATGGCTTTAAAATTAGGGAAAGAGACAACTATAGGAACCTGACTATAAACTGAGAAAGGGCTGAGAATGATAAAAGATAAGAAAATAGAAAGGATAAATGTAAGAAACACGGCAAACTTTCTTATGGGGAGGTAACTATAAATTAATAAGAGGAAGGCGTCAGGAATTAATCAACAACTTTGACTCGCTGTATTAAAATGGAGACATTTCAGCTTTTGAATGGTCCCTCCATGTAAAGAATTGAAGAAGCAAGACAAGGGTGAACAAGGCGATGGGAGAGACACCACACAGATGAGAGCCCTACAAGAGTCTAACTGCCAGCGCCTTGTGCTATGCTGGTGGGCTTACATCAGAGGCCAAAGGTTCTTTGTAGTAATTTCTATACTTTTGTAGAAATGGTTTATTTAAAGAACATTTCATGCAAATGGCATCAGTAATAATGTACCTCTTTCTGGATCCATGCAAAGTCTTCTAAAGTTCCAGCAATTTCAAAAACTACCACTTAGTAATGCTATAAATATACGTGGATCAGCCAGAACCAACTTCTACCTATTCACCAAAGATAAATGTCCTTTTCACACTTGGAGCTAACTGCCTGCTTTGAAAACATTCCAACAGCTATGCTGCAATGTTGTTCTTTCCTTCTCTCTAACAAATTTTTATTTTGGAATGTTATTTTACTGCAGAAAGATATATTAAGCTAACCTATAACCATAAATATTAGCTTCCCAACTTATCTTCCCTGCAAATTAAAAAAAAAAAAGTGCTCCCACATCTGCTGAACATCTATGACACGCTATCTTGGTGTGACCACTCGTACACTGCACTGGACTATATATGCACACACACATATGCTATTACAATATAAACCTAGAGGAATACATGGGTCTTTTTTAAAAGGCAATTTATTCACTCAAAATTCCTTGCATCAGTAGTCCACCTCCTCTGCACTCCCACCCCTCAAAAAACACTCAAGTTTTAAGAGGCTTCCATTTAGAAAAAATAATTAATTTTGTGTACCTCTTCACAAAGAAAAATTATAGACCCAAATGTGCATTAGTATTCCTAGGGACAAACCTCTCTCAATCACACTGCACAGTTTAAAACAAACAAACAAAAAAACCTGCCTCTAAGAAATAAAAACAAAAGTAGAAGATATTCCAGATTTGTTGTCCAGGTTGACTGTGAACTGGGAAAATAAAATAAATGACAAGAGAACACTGGGAGGGGCTGGCCTGCATATCCATTTGCTTTTCAATTAAAACATCATACTCCCAAAATTGTGAATGCTCAGTTTCATATTACTTAAAAATCCTGTATTAAATTACACTTATAATATTTTATTCCTCCCCTAACCAGGGCCTCTTATAAAGCTGGGAAAGGTTACATAGTTTATTCTACTGTCCGATTTCTCCAACAATGGAGCTCCAACAGTATCACCCTGAGGGGCCGCCGAGAGCGAGCCTGACTACAGGAAGCACTCCACTGACGACAGCCCCCGTTACTCCTCCCGCCTGCCCTTCTCTTCTACTTGAGGACCTCACATTCCTTACAAAAGAGAATCTTATTGAAAGGCAGATGTCACTATGCCTTATGTCCAGTCTGTTCTCTGGGTTTACCCCTTGGCTGTTTTCACTCAAATTCAGAAGTAACTGTAGCGTACCTCGGTGTTTGTGTAATACGTGTTCCACGATGACCGCAGGGACTCCTGACCACCAATATCCCACATGAGAAAATGAGTGTTCTTCACGACTATTTCTTCAACATTGCTTCCTATGGTTGGAGATGTATGAACCACTTCGTTCATTAAGCTGTTAAAAGACAGACACCATAAAAGCTCTTGTCAATCCCGAGAACCTGAAGCACATTTTCCCTGTACTTTTATATGAATCAACCTTCCTTACTTGCATCAGTGATGGTAATCACTAGCAACAGAAATGGAACCCTGGAGAACATTTGTGCAAACACCTAGACAGAGAACAAATCCCGAAGGAAGGCTGTTTTTTTCGTTCTTTCAATGGAGTAAACTACAGGCTTGATCTGGATAGGAGGCAACTGTGTAGCCAAGTTGCACTTCTGTGGCCAAAATTCCAGTAGCCCCCGTGCCCTGTTACCAGCTAGAGCAGAACCAATGCCCCATCCTGAAAGAGAAGGTTTCCAGGTGACTGTCATCAACTTGCAAAGTAGTCACCGTTGCACAGTAGGCTGTCTATAATTCTGAAGACTTTTTATGTGAGAAAACAGACCCAGCTGAGGCATAAAAATTAGTGCATGCCTATTAACCAAAACTGCAGTCTTAAAAAGACCTTGGGCAAATGAAAATGTACGGATTGGAATGCTGATGCTCCTATCACATGTATTATCAGAATCACCAGTGAAGCTACACTAATTAATTAATTCAACAAATACATATTTACCTATAACACATCAATACTCTGGTGGAAAAAGCTTATAACTCTCTCTTGGGTTTTATATATATGTACATATATATTTTGAAGCTATGGGCAAAATTACTTCAACAGTGATGGCAGGTTTCTGAAATGTGATGTGATGTCTAAAGGTTAAGTCATATTAAAATACATCACGGCCAATGAATGAATGTTAAAAAAAAAAAAGTGGTTATTAAACTCTGAAACAACAAGCCAGAAGTTGGTAGCTTTTTAGCAAAATAGCTGAAAATACATAAGAACTGCTTACGTGAAAGAACTCTCAGCTGCTACACTTAAGATGCGGCGCGGAGAGGTTAAGAGCCACACAATGGTGCGCGGCATTTAGTAACTATTCGTTACAACGTAGGGACACAGATTCATTTCCATTGCTTAACAAGGATCATTTCTTTGGAACCAAAGATAATGGGAGGTCATCTGACAAGGGGATTGATGGCCTGTTAAAATTTCCTTAAAGTATTAAAGTGTTTCTCTAAAAGGCTCAAGCCTCTTCCTACTGCAAGCTGCTAAAGCAGTTATTTTCAGGGGCGATCTTCATTTCTGGTGAATTGCCAAGTCTGGAAATGTTTAAAAATTCCAGAGCTATTAGGCAGCAGAGTAGCAGTAACTTCCTAGATAGGTATCTGTCTAGCCACATGCACCTCAGAGTGGGAAGACCTAAGTGAAATGCACTTTATCTCTTCATTCCAGCACAAGAATGTGTGCTTCACTTAGTTTTAGTTTAATATTAATTCTTTCTTTCAAGGCTGGAAAAAGACATGTTTTTGAAGGCTGTAGCAAACATAACAACAGTTTACCCTATTCACTTTTTAATAAATTTTGTGTCTGGTAGAAGACAAAACCACGTGTCTTAAGTTTTCCCATTATAATGGTATCTCATTCTAATTATACAAAATTAGCTCCAATAACTAAAATAACAAAAACCTTAATTAAACCCACATACTTACAATTGATAAAGAATGGTGGTTTTCCCTGCGTTATCCAGTCCCACTATGATTACTTTGTGTTCTACAAAGAGAAAGCAAACCATAAACACTTAACACTGCTGCATACTTCAATTATGTGCTTTCAACAATGATTATTAGTTAGCTCTCTAATGAGAATCATTCACTGGATATTTATGCCTGGATTAATATATGGAAAGAGAGCTTTATGATGTCAAGGCTACCTGCCTTAAGTGAGACAATCTAGTATGATATTCTTTTCCATCTCTTATAAATAAAAGAATGTGGGAGATAGAGAAGCACAAGAGGATTGCATCACTTATACTGAGTTTGGGAGGAAAAGCCAAGACATTAAGGACTTAAAATGTTAAGTACAAAGGAATAAAATGTTTTACACACCTGTTTGCCCTCTACCAATCAAATTAGCTTTTTATCAAGTTTTTAAATCCAAACACCTGGATGTTTTCCCTTACATGTACCAAGATTTTTTTTTCACTTAAAAAAAAAAAAAATCCAACTGAAAGCATAAAACTGAAGTTTTCCCTGTCAATAACAGGCACGTAATTTCAACCAGTTTTCATTCCTTCCATTAATTTATGGATAAATAAGCAATTACAAAAGAAAATAAAAACAAGAAATCTCTTCAGTTCCCTCCTCCGTTCTGCTGCTGTGCACTAAAAACAAGCCACTTCATTCTTAAGGATTTTTAATGCCTGTCTAATTAGTCTGTTAAGTGGGAGATGTTCTGAAACCTCCTTAGAACAGTCCAGACACATTCTTTTCTAGATTTGAACCTACCTATACAGAATATTTTGAAGATTCCTCCTCCCCAGGGCAGAATGCTCAGAAAGTGACCAGTGAACCTCAACAGGGTATGTAAGGAAGTCACATAAACCTTCACACAACCAGCTGATTTGTGGTGAATGTTCTGACACATTTCACAGCAGAACCCTGCTGCTCTTGTTAACCTCTGAAGAATGTCAAAATTCTGACTATACACCTCATCAAGTATTAGCTGATATTCCTACCCTAAAGTGTCAATACGCATCAGTGAAAAAAAGGGGCCATAATTCACAGACAAGTTCTCACGTGGTCACTTTGGACATCTTATTTCACTAGAAATCTCTTCCCGGAGACCAAGCTGCACCTCTCCTCCCAGCAAAGGTCTGAGAAGAGTATTTCCAGTGTTACTCATGGATGCACCTCCAGAGCCAGACACAAAGCATGTTTGTTTATATTAAATGAAGGAAAAGGTCCAATCACAGAGCTTTTGTTTAATTTTGACCAAGTGTTTGCACAGAAGTTTCTCTACAGGCTTGGCTGTGGTGTTTATTCTCCTGGATTTCCTTAAAAGCTGGCTCATATATTTTTGTAAGCAAGGAATAAAGATTATACAGGATGAAGCTTCAAAAGAAAATCAGTAACCACACGTGTAGACAAATACGGGTAAAATGGCTATCAAGAAAAATGATGAAGGGGGAGGGTATAGCTCAGTGGTAGAGCACATGCTTAGCATGTAGGAGGTCCTGGGTTCAATCCCCAGTACCTCCTCTAAAAATAAACAAACCTAATTACCTTCCCCCCACCAAAAAGAAGAAAGAAAAATGATGAAAAAGGAATTTTTAAAAATTAAGTGAAAGAAAAAAATCAAAGAAAAAAAGTTTATCCCCTTACTGACCCCTTTTTTAACTACACTCATTTTGAAATTTTAGTACAGAATACCAAATAATGTATATAGACTAACATGTGAAAAGTATTAGAGAAGCACTAAATGCTGGCAGTTAACTGGCAGTTAAATACTTCACAGTGTTACTGTGAAATAATACGTTAACATTTATTTAATCACGTGAAAATTGGATATTGTTAAAATGTGTGATGAAACGACCAACTTTTAAGATATAAGAAATTCCCCAAAATATCATGCAATAGGGATTGCTACCTTCTAGATACATGATGTCTGCGCTAAGACTGTCATGTGATGAGAACAAGCTATACATAACAGAGTATGTGAATGACTCTAACTAAACAAACAGAAATGCCCTCTGACAAAACCACGGACTCCAAACTGGAATATCGCACATACAGAAAATCAGTTTGCATTATTGCAAGGGGGTAGGCAGTAAAATGTCTGAGATGACGCTACAGTCTGAGACCTGAAGGCCTAGACAGCAATGAGGAGGTGCCAAGCAAGTCAGCCTCTTGAGAGGGAGAGGGAGAGAGAAAAAGAAAGGGAGAGAGAAAGAAAGAGAAGGAAAGAAAGGAAGAAAGAGAAAAGCTATTTTAAAAACCAAAAAACAAGTAATCCTGCCCTATATTATACTTATTATAGAATCATAAAATATCATGGCTTGGAACAGACCACAGAACTTGAGCTCTGCTCCTTCCCTCCCACCTCCACCTCTTCATCAACAAAGGCACCACCTATACAGCAAGTCTGAGGAACCCAGGTCTCCAAAAATGCACAGAACTACTGACCTGGCCCACTTGGCAGATTTTATAGATATAGAAATTACAGGCCTGTGAAGTTGGGGAGGGGGGGAAGCTGCTATTTTCAGCAAAGATATACTTCAGGAATAAAGGCAAAATAGACGTTTTCAGATAAAACCACACTATAAAAATGGTAGTTTTTCAGCTTGAAGGGCAATTATACAAGATGGAAATTCAAAACATGAAAAATAGTAACGTGGGTAAATATAAGAAAAATTTACTCTCTTTAAAGAACGTGATTGTCTACGGCAAAAATTATAACACTGTATTGTGCAACTTACAACACACATAGACACAATACAAACATGTAACCTGTATAAAGGACTAGAAGAGGGGAGAGTACAACTCCATATATAGTTTAAAGATTCTTAAAACTTCCAAGCGTTACATTATTAACCCCTAGTAGCCTTAGACTGCAAAAAGGTAAGAATGTATGTTGCCTAGAAGGACCATCAAAATGATGCAAAATGGAATTTTAAAAAAAGGCAAAAAATAAAATAGAATTCTTCAAAAAAAAAAAAAGTTAACCCAAAAGAAAGTGGGAAAAGAGGAATAGAGTAATAACAAAATAAAACAGAAATGGGACAAACAGAAAACAAATGATAAAACAACATTCCTTAACATCTAACCATATCATAAATCCAACCACATCAATAAATTGGGTCAACATTCCAATTAAAAGAGAATTTCACCCTAGATAAAATAAACAAGATCCCAACATATGCTCTCTAGAAGAGATACACATTAAGATATAAAATATATAAACAAAATTAACACCTTAAACAAACATTTATAGAACATTGCATACAGAATACATGTTCAAGTGCAAATGGTACATATACCAAACAGACTATTTTGATGAACTATTAAAGTCCCAATAAATTTGTAAAAAAAAAAAAAAAAAAAAAAAGGAAAGCTTACAGAGCATGCTTCTGACTGAGACAGGAGGGAAGAGGGCAGGGCACAGCCATTCAAGGAATGACAGCAATTAACACCAAAATGGCATAAGTTCAATTCCCATTAGGCCTTGAGTCTCAAGATGGTGGGAGGTTTGGCTTCTAGTAGACCTTGAGCTTCATTATATCCTCACTGTAATATATCAGCATGAATAACACGAATAACATGCCCACAGGCGCCAAGACAGCTCCAAGGCTAATTGTAAAAGGTCAAAGAGTGGGCAGTGGCCAAATTCCCAGGAATCCCAGACCCTTCCCCAGGGTAGTTAGGATGGTCCTCCAGCCAGTTAACTTATGAAGCTAAGGAGCCCATAAAAACTGGCAACAGGGCACCTTGTGGCCCCCTCTGGCTCCCTCCTCTTCAGAGATGGCCCGCACTGTCTAGGGAGTGCGTACCTACTCTTACTTTAACCTAAGCACCCAACCCACACACCTTGTGGCCTTTCTCTTGGTGAACAGCCTACACTCTATGCAGTATGTATCTCTCTAAACAAATCTATCTTTACTCAACTGTGGCTCGCTCTTTAATTCTTTCCTGCTTGAAGCCAAGAACCCCCCCACTCCCCACCCCCCCCCACCCCCCCCCCCCCCGGCCGGGCAGGCAGGTCCCAAGGGCTCAACCGAGGACCCTCCTCACACCCCACATACTTTTCCCTGCATCACAAAAACAAATATTTGGAAACTGTAACAACACTTGTAAAGATTCCATAGGTCAAAGAAGAAA